>NC_072437.2:66221195-66521847 GCF_028878055.3 Symphalangus syndactylus
CCACACCTGGCTAATTTTTCTATTTTTTGTAGAAACAGGTTTAGCCATGTTGTGCAGGCTGGTCTTGAACTCCTGAGGTCAAGCAATCCATCCGCCTAGCCTCCCAATTTTCTGGGATTACAGGTGTGAGCCACTGCACCTAGCTCTATCAGATAAATTTAACAAAAAAATTGAAATGATAAAAAAGAATCAAGCAGAAATTTTGGAATTGAAAAAATATAATTGACATTTGGAAGAATGCATCAGAGTCTCTTCATAGCAGAATTTATCAAGCAGAAGAATGAATTAGTGAGCTTAAAGATAGGCTATTTGAAAATACACAGAGAAGATAAAAGAAAAAAGAATAAAAAAGAAGTATGCATACAAGATCTAGAAAACAGCTTCAAGAGAGTGAACCTAAGAGTTGTTGGCCTTACTTAAAGAGGAGGTAGAGAGAAAGCGTGATAGAAAATTTATTGAAAGGGATAAAAACAGGGAATTTCTCAAACCTAGAGAAAGATATAAATATTCAAATACAAGAAGGTTATAGAACACCAAGCCAATTTAACCCAAAGGAGTCCACCTCAAGGCATTTAATAATCAAACTCCCAAAGGCCAAAGATAAAGAATGGATCCTAAGGATCTCAGCAAGAGAAAAGAAACAAATAACATGCAATGAAGTTTCAATATATCTGGCAGCAAACATTTCAGTGGAAGCCTTACAGGTCAGGAAAGAGAGTCGTGACATATTTAAAGTGCTGAAGAAAAACAAACAGACAAACTTTTACCCTAAAGTAGTATACTTGTTGAAAATATCCTTCAAACATGAGGAAGAAATAAAGACTTTGCCAGACAAACAAAAGCTGAGGGATTTCATCAACACCAGACCTGTCCTACAAGAAATGCTAAAGGGAATTCTTCAGTTGAAAAGAAGATAATATTAATGAGTATTAAAAAATTATCTGAAGATATAAAATTTACTGATAATAGTAAGTACACAGAAAAACAGAATATTATAACACTATAATTGTGGTATGTAAATTACTCATCGTGAATAGAAAGATGAAAAGATGAATCAATCAAAAATAATAACTACAACTTTTCAAGACATAGACAGTCTGAGAAGATATAAATACAAAAACCAAAAAGATAAAAAGCAGGAAACAAAGTCAAAGTGTAGAGTTTTTGTTAGTTTTCTCTTTGCTTGTTTGTTAGTCTGTTGGTTTCGACAATCACTGTTAAGTTGTCATCATTTTAAATTAATGGATTATAAGTCATTATGTGCTAGCCTCATGGTAATCTCAAATCTAAAAACGTAGAATGGATAAACAAAAAATGAAAAAAAAGAAATTAAAACATATTCCCAGAGAAAATTACCTTCCCTAGAAGGAAGAGAGGAAGGAAGGAAAGAAGGAAGAGATTGCGAAACAATCAGAAAACAAATAACTAAACGTCAAGAGTAAGTCCTGTCTTATCAATAGTCATATTGAATGTAAATGGAGTAAACTCTCAAATCAACAACCATAGAGTTGGCTGAATAGAGTGGCTGCATAGATCAAAAAACGACACCCAGCCCAGTGCGGTGGCTCACGCCTGTAATCCCAGCACTTTGGGAGGCCTAGGCAGGTGGATCACCTGAGGTCAGGAGTTCGAGACCAGCCTGACCAACATGGTGAAACTCTGTCTCTACTAAAAATACAAAATTAGCCAGTCATGGTGGTACATGCCAGCAATCTCAGCTACTGGGGAGCCTGAGGCGGGAGAATTGCTTGAATCTGGGAGGCGGAGTTTGCAGTGAGCTGAGATCACGCCATTGCACTCCAGCCTGGGGGACAAGAGGGAAAACTCTGTCTCAAAAAAAAAAGAAAAAGAGAGAGAGAAAGACTACCCAAATAAATAAAATCAGAAACGAAAAAGGAGTTACTACAAGCAGAAAAATGAGTTAATACCACAGAAACTCAAAGGATCATTAGAGGCTACTATAAGCAGCTATATGCCAATAAATTGAAAAACCTAGAAAAAAATGGATAAATTCCTAGATTCATACAATCTACCAAGATGGAACCACGAAGAAATCCAACACATGAGTAGAACAAAAACAAATAATGAGATTGAAGTGGTAATAATGTTTCCTAACAAAGAAAATCCCAGGAACTGATTGCTTCACTGCTGAATTTTATCGAACATTTAAAGAACTAACACCAATCCTACTCAAACTTTTTAAAAATTAGAGGATGCGAGAATACTTCCAAACTCATTGTACAAGGCCAGTATTACCCTGATACCAAAACCAGACAAAGGCATATCAAAAAAGAAAACTACAAACCAATATCCCTGAAAAGAATTATTCATCTTGACCAAGTGTAATTTATTGCAATAGAGGCAAGGATAATTTGATATATGCAAATCAATTAATGTGATACATAATATCAACACAATGAAGGACAAAAACCATATGATCATTTAAACTGATGCTGAGAAAGCATTTGATAAAATTCAACATTCTTTCATGATAAAATTCCTCAAATAACCGGGTACAGAAAAAACATCTCAACACAATAAAAGCCATATGTAACAGACTCACAGGTAGTACCTTACTGAATGGGAACAAACTGAAAGCCTTTCCTCTAATATCTGGAACATGACAAGGAAGCTCACTTTCATTAGTGTTATTCAATATAGTTCTGGAAGTCCTAGCTAGAGCAATCAGACAAGAGAAAGAAATAAAGGCCATCCAAGTTGGAATGGAAAAAGCCAAATTATGCTTGTTTGCAGATGATATAATTTTATATTTGGAAAAACTGAAAGACTCCAGCACAAAGCTATTAAAACTGATAAATTCAAAAAAGTTGCAGGATACAATATCAACATACAAAAATCAGTAGTATTTCTATTAATATTTGCCAATAGCAAACAATCAGAAAAAGAAATCAAGAAAGTAATCCCATTTACAATAGCTACAAATAAAACCAAATACCTAGGAATTTAACTTAGTCAAAGAAGGAAAAGATCTCTACAATGAAAACTATAAAACACTGCTGAAAGAAATTGAATACACCAGAAAATGAAAAGATATTCTACATTTGTGGATTGAAAGAGTCAATATTGTTAAAATATTCATAGCACCAAAAGCAATCTACAGATTCAAGGCAATTCTTATCAAAATGCCAATGACATTCTTGACAAAAATAGGAGAAAAAATCCTAAAATTTATATAAAGCTACAAAAGACCCATAGTAGCCAACACTCTAATGAGCAAAAAGAATAAAACTGAAGAAATTACATTACCTGACTTTAAATTATACTACAGACCTATAGTAATCAAAACAGCATGGTACTGTAATAAAGCAGAAAAATAGACCAGTAGAACAGGATAGAGAACCCAGAGATAAATCCATACATCTACAGTTAACTCATTTTCAACAAAGTTTCCAAAACTATTTGGAAAAGGATAGTTTCTTCAATAAATGGTGCTGGGAAAACTGGATATCCATATGCAGAAGAATGAAAGTAGACTGCTATCTCTTGCCACATAACAAATAAAATCAACATGGCTTAAATACTTAACTCTAAGATCTGAAACTATGAAACTACTAAAAGAAAACATTGGGGAAACTCTCCAGGACACTGGACTGGGCAAAGATTTCTTGAGTAATACTCCACAAACATAGGCAATCAAAGCAAAATTGAACAAATGGGGTCCCATCAAGTTAAAAACTTCTACCCAGAAAAGGAAACAAAGTGAAGAGACAACCTACATAATGGGAGAAAATATTTGCAAACTCTGTCTGACAAGGGATTAATAACCAGAATACAGAAGGAGCTCAAACAACTCAATGGGAAAAGAACCTAATAATCCAATTTTAAAATGGGCAAAAGATTGAATAGACATTTCTAAAAAGAAGACATACAAATGGAAAAATGGCACATGAAAAGGTACTCAGTGTCATTGATCATCAGTGAAATGTGAATTAAAACTACAATGAGATATTATCTCACCCCAGTTAAAATGGCTTTTATCAAAAAGACAGACAATAATGAAAGCTCATGAGGATGTGGAGAAAAGGGAACCCTCATCGACTGCTGGTGGGAATGTAAATTAGTACAACCACTGTAAAAAATAGTTTGGAGATTCCTCAAAAAACTAAACATAGAACTACCATATGATCCAGCAATCTCACTTCTATGTATGTACAGAAGAAAGTCAGTGTATCTAAGAAATATCTGCACTCCCATGTTTATTGCAGCACTGTTCACAATAACCAAGATTTGGAAGCAACCCAGTTGTCCATCAACAAATGAATGGATAAAGAACATGTGGTACATATACAAAATGGAGTACTATTTGTTCATAAAAATTAATGGAATCCTGTCATTGGCGACAGAATGTGTGGAGCTGGAGGTCATTATGTTAAGCGAAATAAGCCAGGCACAGAAATACAAACTTCACATCTTCTCACGTATTTGTGGGAGCTAAAAATTAAAACAATTAAACTCATAGAAATAGTAAAACGATTGTTACTAGAGGTTGGGAAGGGTAGTGAAAGGCTGAGAGGGGGAATTGGGGATAGTTAATGGGTACAAAAAATAAAAAGCATGAATAAGGTCTAGTATTTGATAGCATAATGAGGTGACTATAAGCAATAATATTTCAATTATACATTTCAAAATAACTAAAAGAGCATAAGTGGATTTTTTGTAACACAAAGGATAACTGCTTCGGGTGATGGATAGTCCATTTACCCTGATGTGATTATTACACATTCTATGCCTGTGTCAATATATCTCATATATCCCATAAATATATATACCTACTATGTACCTACAAAAATTAAAAATAAATTTTTAAATAATAAAAAGATATTTTTAAAAGGCAAACATCAGATAAGGGAGCCAAATACGGGAGTATAATTATTTTCATAAATATTTGTATGTTCTGAGCAAATGTAACAGGATATCCAGTGACTATAGTTCTAGCATTGAATCTAATGTGAGTGTAAACTTCCATGACAGAGCTGGATTGAATAATGACTAAAGTATTGCCTATGAGATTCTATTGCAATTTGAATAAAGTCCAAACCCCATTTATATATATAATATATATATTTATTTAATAAATAAATTATATATTTATTATATATTATATATTTATATATATATATATATATGAGCCAGACATGATGACACACGTTTGTAGTCCCAGAATACTCAAAAGCCTGAGGCTGGAGGATCACTTGAGTCTGAGGTTTGAGGTTACAGTAAGCTATAATTGTAGCACTGCACTCCAGCCTGGGTGACAGACCAAGATCCTGTCTCTAAAAAAAAAGGAAAAAAGAAAAAAAAAAATCTCCCAGCATAATACTCTGAGAATCAGCCTTAAGAAACAAACATACAGTGCCTTAGATCAACAATCATTTTCTTCTGCGACTTGTGGGTTTATGTCATGTGAACACATGTAACACGTGAACACATGTAAAATAGATTTTAAACAGATCGTAATGAAGTAATTAATTGAGCCCCAAAGTATATTTACATCATAAATATTGGAAGTAAAAATCAGACCTGAATAAAAAGGGTCTGCTGAAGATCTATATTTAATTTTAATTGTGCATGTATAGGTAATTAAAAATTTAAAAATATAAAATTGTCATACATTTTATTAAAATGTATATATGCATACATATTTGTAAAACATGTGTGACCTATTATTTTGTTTCTTATGAATACCCTTAAAAGCTATTGTTTGAGTTGAAAGGCTAAATGAATTAGTTATATAACTATGTGCTATGGTGTACTCATTATGATAATTTTTGTAATCAAAGCTATTCAAACAACAAAATTTGAAGAAGTGAGTAATAATATGATTCTTTAACTATATTAAATATTTGATTTTTCTGGAGGGGAAAGCATAGTTAAAATATCTGGACATAGAAGTGAAACAGTATTTGTCAATACAGGGAGCTCTTAATTGAAACTGAAATTTAATTAAAAAGATACTGAAACAGCTACCACGTTCTTAATGAAATCCTTGAGGTTTTAAGCATAATCAAAGGAAAAGGAGAGGGCAAAATTAAAAGTGCCTTTATTTAAGAGTAAAAGTTACTTCCTAAGCATGCAAATTGAGCTAAATCATTTGGGTTACAATTGAATCAAGAATTATTTGTGAAATGAACTGCTTCAATTCTTTGTGTTCCCATCACTCAAGTAGACGTTGTGATTGGATTCCGACTCAGTACAAAGTAGAGGTTGTTTGATTAAACTGAGATATCCCAATAGAGTCACTGAAGCAAAGCTTCTGTTATCTTGTATGAAAGAATATGGTTAGGAGTAATCCAAAATTCCATGTTGTTGAACTAAAAGGAAAAATAATTCTGATGTGTCTGACTGAAAACTTTGAGGTTTTTGAGGTCAGGTTATTAGCAACAGGAAAAACTAAGAAATTAAACAGCAGTCAATAACTACAATCAAAATTTCTCAGAACTGTATTTAAAAAAGTATGTAAAGAAAAAGAAATCAGATCTAAAATATGTATCAATGTTTGTCTAAATACAGTGCTAAGGTAAGATATTCTGAAGAAACGTATTTCAATTGTTCTAACATAATTCTATTTTTATAAAACAGCTATATTGAATACATATGTTAAAGGTAATAGAGGGTTGGAAAGATAAAAGATAAAATATCAGTAGATGAAGAATAAATCATTAAATGTCAGAAAATCATTACTTATGAAATAGTTAAAGCAGTGTAACTTATTCTAGCAGTATGCTAATATAACACCAAATAGTGTTCTAGAATTATGAAAATAACTAACTCCAAATCAACTGAATTTTCCAGGAACAAAGTTCTTGACATTATGTAACATTTCTTTCTTGGGCAACACTTAATATAAGAGAGTTGACTGATACAAGAGGAAAATGTGAGAAACAAATTATTCATAATGCGCATTTAAAAACTGATGAAATTAATAAGGATGAAGCATGGAAACTTCAGTACCAAATACTTACTTTTAAGGAGAAAAAATGTAGTGTTAAAATGCAAGCCATTTCTTTTTTTAAGATTTTTTCAGCTTTATTTTTTCAGAATTATTCTATTTGTTTCAGAAAAGCTAAGTGAAACTCTCTAATAGGTAAGTAGGGATCATTCTAATTTAGACAAACACATGTGATGATTTGTTGAAAGCAAAATACTTTGCATTTAAGTTATTGTTGAGCATCTAAGACAAGTTGGGAAGTTCATTAAACACACAAAAAAAGACAATAAAGCTTTTATGAAAAACTCGTGTCATCTCACTAGTATACTTTGAGAATAGCTAAGGAAGTATGGACAGTATATAAAAACCACTAAAACTAGTCTTGACATCTCTGGAAAGATTCCTACAGTGAAACTCAAGGATATCCATGAACTGAAGAAGTTAAAAGTATTTCTTGTGTGTTTTTCAATTGTTCCATTTCTAAAACACACACACACGCACACACACACACACACACACACTTTCTTTTATTTCCACTGAAAATTACCTGATGAGGAAAAAAGTCAAAATAAGAGAAGGAGAAATAAGGTGGAAGTTTTGGGGCCAAAAGTGTATTACATAACATACCATACTAAGTTTAAAACAATGGTTATAGGTATACAGTAGCTCATAACATTTTTTTTTTCTCAATGAGGAACTTACGAATATGGAAGTCAAGAAAATTTACCAAGCTGGGCACCATAGCTCATGCCTGTAGTCCCAGCATTTTGGGAGGCCGAGATGGGTGGATCACTTGAGCCCAGGAGTTTAAGACCAGTCTGGGCAACATGGCAAGGCCCTGTCTCTAGAAAAACTTAGCCAGGAGTGGTGGTGCACACCTGTGGTCCCAGCTACTCAGGAAGCTGAGGTGTGAGGATAACTCGACCCCAGGAGGTCAAGGCTGAAGTGAGCTGTGTTCACAGCACTGCAATTCAGCCTGGATGACAAAGCAAGACTCTATCTCCAAAAAAGAAAAGAACAAAATTTTTTGTTTGCAGGCAGGAATCCATCATGAACAGGAACACACTTATCCATGGTCTTTTCATAAAACCACAGTGCTTCACAGTTATTAATACTTTAAAAAATTACTAATTTGTTTGTGTATACTAATTTATCTTTTCTAAAACCTATTGAAATTTTTTTTGAATATCCTCTTTATATAAACTAAAATCACACCATAATGAATCATGCGAAATAAAAAGTAAAATTACCTATCTTCCCACAATCATAATATATATATCCTGGAAGTTTTTTGACATATTGTCTTGATATGTATGATTATATTTTTGCATATTCACACTAAGAATCACTATTTTTATCAAATACAATTATACTCTATACATGTCTTTTTTTTAATATAACAATATGTAAAAGATAAATTTCTTTTTTTTTTTTTTTTTTTTTTTTAAGATGGAGTCTCACTCTGTCACCCAGGCTGGAGTGCAGTGGCATGATCTAGGCTCACCACAGCCTCTGCCTCCTGGGCTAAAGCAATTATTCTGCCTCATCCACCTGGGTAACTGGGATTACAAGCACCCAGCATCACACCTGGCTAATTTTTGTATTTTTTAGTAGAGACAGGGTTCTACCATTTTGGCCAGGCTGGTCTTGAACTCCTGACTGTAGGTGATCTACCCGCCTTGGCCTCCCAGTGCTGGGATTACATATGTTACATACATGAAATGCATATGTTAAAGGTAATAATACAGGTATGAACTACCGCACCCGGCATATGTAAAAGACATATGCAGAAACAACTCAATATTTCTCATTGTTAATAATTTTATTACATGGCTCAATAATAATTGAATTAATTTATTATTTTTTGGTTTCTGTTCAATGTATTGACAAGTTTTTCATAATATTCAGTTATTACACTTTCAATATCTGTAAGATCTGTAAAGAAATCATCTCTCTTATTCTTCACAGGGTAATTTATGTTTTTTCCTTCCTTCTTAATTTGTTTGGTCAGAGTTTTGTCAATATTATTACCAATTTCAGAAAGCCAACTTTTGGATTCATTGATTTCTATTTTCCTGTGCTCTATTTCAGGGATTTCTGCTGTTTTCTTTATTATCTCCTTCTTTGCTTTAGATTTAATTTTCTTTTTTTCTTTTCTTTTTTTTTTTTTTTTAAAAAGGAGTCTCACTCTGTTGCCCAGGCTGGAGTGCAGTGGTGCGAACTTCGCTCACTGCAAGCTCCGCCCCCCGGGGTTCACGCCATTCTCCTGCCTCAGCCTTCCAAGTAGCTGGGACTACAGGCGTCCGCCACCACGCCCCGCTATTTTTTTGTATTTTTAGTAGAGATGGGGTTTCACTGTGTTAGCCAGGATGGTCTCCATCTTCTGACCTTGTGATCTGCCCGCCTCGGCCTGCCAAAGTGCTGGGATTACAGGCCTGAGCCACCGCACCCATCCAGATTTCATTTTTGCTTACTTTTTCCTGGTTTCTCTAGCTGGAAGCTTACATCAATTATCTGAGAGCTTTCCTCTTTTTGGTTTTATTTTAAATCAGAGGAAAATATTTTCTAATCCCTCACAAAATTCTTTAATCCCTGGCTAATTTAGAAGTTTTGTTTACCTTTCAAATATTCAAATTTTCAAGATATATTTAATTATTATTACATTATTATTATTATTATTATTATTTTGAGACAGAGCCTTGCTCTGTCACCCAGGCTAGAACGCAGTGGCACGATCTCAGCTCACTACAACCTCTGCCTCCCGGGTTCAAGCAGTTCTCCTGCCTCAGTCTCCCGAGTAGCTGAGATTACAAACTCCAGCCACCGCGCCTGGCTAATTTTTGTATTTTTAGTAGAGACAGGTTTCACCATCTTGGCCAGGCTGGTCTCGAACTCCTGACCTCGTGATCCACCTGCCTCTGCCTCCCAAAGTACTGGGATTACAGGCATGAGCCACTGCACCTGGCCTATTTAATTAATTTTTAACATGATTCCTTTTCTGTACTGTTAGATTTATTGAAATAGACTTATGGTTCAGAATATGACATGTCTAGGCAAATGTTTCATATTCACTTAAACTTATTTTATGTTTACTTATTTTTTTTTTCAGATCTGTTCGACAGGAAGTACTCACTCTGTCAAGTATAGGGTTGACATTAACAAATATAATAGAAAAGTATTTATTTATCCTTTAATTTTTATTTATTTTTGCTTTCTGTACTTTGAAGTTCTTATATTAGGTACATGCATATTAAGGCATTTATGTCATATCTATTGAATAGACCCTTTAATCATTATGAGATGATCCTCTTCATTCCTGGTAACATTCCTTGCCCTGAAATCAACGTTTTCTGATTTAATATAATAATTCCAGCTTTTATTAGATTAATAGCATTGTTCACATTTTTTTAAATCCTATGACTTTAGACTCTGTTTCTTACAGGGAACATATAGTTTGGTTCTGATTTTTTAAAATATATAATTTCAATGTCACCTTTTAATTAAAGGAATTAATTCATTTACATTATATATTGATAATGTTGGATGTAAATCTGATTTTCTTCTTTTTCCTGTGTGTTCCATCTGATTTTTTTTTTTTTTTTTTGAGATGGAGTCTCACTGTTGCCCAGGCTGGAGTGTAGTGGCGTGATCTCGGCTCACTGCAACCTCTGCCTCCTGGGTTCAAGTGATTCTCCTGTCTCAGCCTCCCAAGAACTGGGACTACAGGTGCATGCAGCCACGCCGGCTAATTTTTTTTTTTTTTTTTTGGCATTTTTAGTAGAGACAAGGTTTCACCATGTTGTGCAGGCTCGTTTTGAACTCCTGAGCTCAGGCAATCAGCCTGCCCCAGCCTCCCAAAGTGCTAGGAATACAGGCGTGAGCCGCACCCGACCGATTTTGATTTTTTCTGCTTTTGGATTAATTGATTATTTTCACATATGTTTTATCTTCTTTCTAAACTTCTTTAAAACTAATTTGAGGCTTATGGAAAAGTTACAGAAATTGTACAGAGAGTTTCCACATACTCCTACAACCAGATTCCACTAATTTTATCACTTGGCAAAACCACATTGTAATGATCAAACCAGAAAATTGCTTTTGGTATATTATTATTAAATAAACTAAACACCTTGTTCAAAGTTCATCAGCTTTTCCACTAATGTTTTCAGTATGTGAAATAAAAATTGTATCTATCTATATACCTATCATTTCCAACTGCTCTTCATCCAATTATGTAGATCTAAATTTTCATCTAGTATAATTATCCTTATGCCAGAAAGATTTTCTTAAACATTTTAGTAATGCTGGCATGCTGGCAGTGAAGTCAAATGACTAAGAGAAAAATTCATCTGTTCCTTCCCTACCCTACAACTTATAATGGGAACAGGATAATCAAAATAAAAACTGCCAGACAGAAGAGAAGATGTTGCATTATATGAAATGCTCAATTAAATACAAAGGACAGAAAAGAGTGGGATACAAAATAAAACCAAAGAACAAGGCAACAAATATAAAAAGTAATAAATATGACAGGTATGTATCCAACTATATCAATAAACATTTTGAACATCAGTAGTCTAAACGCACCAATAAAAACAGATTGTCAGAGGAAATCAAATAGCCTGAGAAAACTGTATGTTGTCTATAAGAAACTAGGCAGGTACTGAATTGTCCGTTTGGGGGTGGATGTAGTGGTGCCTGGTTCTGTGGGTGGGTGCATGTGTGTCAGCAGCAAAAGTTTCCATGGTGGTGGTTCCAGCCCTGAGGTTGTGCAGTGGCAGCTCTGACCCTGGGGAGACACAACAAATATTTCTTGCTCCAGGGTTGCAAGGCTCAGAAATGTAAATTCTGGGCTGCTCCATCAGCCGGGGTCAGCATCAGCAAATACTGTAGGGGTTCTCAGCAGCTGGTGCTACAGTTGTCTACAACAGTGGTAAGGTGGTGAGGGCTGCTAGAGTCCTCAGTGCACAGAATCCAAAAGTCCTCCTGCTCTCCTTTCCCTCCGGCGGGTGAGTGGGGAGTTACAGCCAAGAGGATCTCTCTTGGCTCCAAGCTGTATCTACCTAAGGACAGGTGACAATTTTCTATGTAGCCATCCTCAATTTTTGTGCCCTAATTGGACAGCTCCCTAATTGTACTTGACAGCTCTCCCAAAGCTATTTTCACCCATGGGCAGTTGTTAAATCATTGTTTTTGTGGCAAGGCAAGGTAAGCGCTAGGATGTCCTGGTCAGCCATCTTGCTGTTTCTCCCTAAAGCTGCCCTTTAAATATGCCTCCACCTTTCATGTGTAATAATAATAAATAATCTTCTCTTTTATGAAACACAGCAAAATACTGGGAGCCTACTATCAGAATTACGGTCTTGTTACTTTGGAGCACTGGTTTGTTACTTTGTTGTTTTTTAAAATTTTGAATCTTTTGCCTATGAAAGACATTTTCCCCATCAGCAGCAACTGCAAAGTGATGCAGTATTACTGTAGTGTTAAATTTTGTATAGTTTTGTAGCATATCTGGAGCCTTTCAACAATATAAGATTGTTTACTGAGTCTATCAAGTACAAACCTTGGCTCATGAGTCAGGTGAATTACAGGTCTGAGAGCATGGCATATTTACTGTAAAGGAAGGCTTAGCAGTCTCTGCTTTTACCTCTGAGAAACGCTGCAAGCCTTTCAGAGAGTGCTCCTACGTTGCTATCAGTAGTGTGAGCAGCGGCACTTTTGCTAGCAAGCTTCATGTCATTAGGTACATAACTCTTAATTACAAAAAATCATCATGAAGTTAGAAATCTATGGGGAAATTAAAAGACCTGTGGCAGAAAATCCTGAAAGGGAGATCTGCTTTGCACAAATTAAATTGACTTATGTTACCCAAACAGTTCTGATAATTTGGGAAGTCTGTCTTTTTAACACTGCAGAGTAGTTTTAACTATATAGTTCATTACCTTAAAAGATACAGACATGTTCAAATTGAAAACAATGCAAACAGTACCTGATAAAGAGATAAAAAATGGTGGTCGATCGACCTACTTAAATTAGACTGTGAATCTTTTGAATAAAGAAATCTTTATGTACACATTTTCTCTTAACCTAACTTTTCTTCAAGTTTTGAAATCTTTAGAAATAAACTTTGCCGTCTCAATTGAAAAAATTAAGTTTCCATTTGGCAGCAAATGTTCCTGCAAAAAATGTTTTGTAATAAAATTACAAAACAAAATGAAACGTTAGGGGCATTTCGAAATGTATGTTTTTCATGCCATCAGGTTTACTTTTGTGGGCATAAATACATTTTCTAATCACTTTTGGCATTCAGTGAGGAATGTATAAATCTAAGTAATAGTTTGCTCATTAAGAAAACACACATATAAGGGCCAGGCGCAGTGGCTCACGCCTGTAATCCCAGAACTTTGGGAGGCCGAGGCGGGCGGATCACGAGGTCAGGAGATCAAGACCATCCTGGCTAACACCGTGAAACCCCGTCTCTATTAAAAATACAAAAAATTAGCCGGGGTGGTGGCGGGCGCCTGTAGTCCCAGCTACTCGGGAGGCTGAGGCAGGAGAATGGCGTGAATCCGGGAGGCGGAGCTTGCAGAGAGCCGAGGTCACGCCGCTGCGCTCCAGCCTGGAGGACAGAGAGACAGAGTGAGACTCCGTCTCAAAAAAAAAAAAATAATAAATATATATATAAAATAAAATAAAACACACATATAGATATAGTTACATACATTACAAGGCTAGAAGTGGTGGCTCATGCTTGTAATCCCAGCACTTTGGGAGGCCTAGGCAGGAGGATTGATTAAGCCCAACGTAGTGAAACCCCATCTCTATAAAATACACAAAAATTAACTGGGTGTGGTGTGCCTGTAGTCCCAGCTACTCGGGAGGCTGAGGTGGGAGGATGGCTTGAGCCCCGGTAAAGGTAGTTGCAATGAGCCATGATCGGGCCACTGCAATCCAGGCTGGGTGAAAGAGCAATACTCTGTCTCGAAAAAAAAAGAAAAAGAAAAAAAAAAAGAAAAGAAATGAAAAGAAAAGAAAAAAAGCTAGTGGAGGAAGAAGAGTGAGTGAGTAGCATGAGCCGCAGAGCTTGGGGCTCGGAAGGAACATGCAATTTGTACTGAAAGTGTATCAGAACAACATTACCAAGATAAATGTGACAGTGCTTATGAAGATAAGAACTAGGTATTTATGGGGCTTTATGGAATTTCTGACCAAATCGCTTGCAAATTGTTTCAAACGTCAGAGGGAAGACCATTAGGCAAATTTCCCCACAATGAAAAGCTGAGTTCCTGGAATCCATAGGAAATTAAATATATTTTTTAAAAAACAGAAATAATTGTAGTGAGATAGAATTAGTTAAAAATGGTACACTCAACACGACATAAAAGTTTTAGATATTGTCAATAGTGAGTCAACATTAAGAGGATTGTGGATGTTTGACTAAGTGTTGAGGCCCAGCACTAAAGAAGCACAGCAATAATTGAGAATGCAGTTGTTTGTGGGAAATGGTGGCACTGGGATGAAAGAAAGTAGCCTGAAATGTTCTTCCAATGTCCACTTAGTGTCCTAATCAACCTTGAGTGCCAGCTCAAATATCACTCCTATGAAAGGTTTGCTTATTTCCCAAAGGCTCATTTAACTTCTCAACCATCAGTAGTTTCATAGCACTACATACACACTTCTATTTTTCTCGTTGGGTTGCCATTTGTTCACATGACTTTTTTTCCCCACTAAACTATGAGTTTTTCAATGTGGAAACATTTTCTTAATCACCCACTCACCACACCATACTCACCACACACATGCTCAACAGCATTGTACTTAATAGCTAGGAAAAAATAAGCTGTAGTAACATAGACATTTGTTGAATTAATTTAAAACAAATAAGTTATATTCTTGAAAAATTTAGCATTAAAATATAAAGTCAAATTTCAGGTTATTTCTAGTTAGTATTTGTAGCCTACATAATTACTGGTTTTTGAAAGCCTCCTCTTTGATTATTTCTCCAAAAGCACTGTGTTGAGACCACTAATTATATTATTTGCCAAGCATATATTTACAAATAATGAAAATAGTGCATCCTTATCCATACAGTTAATTTTCGCTATTCATCTGCAACTGAAGAATGTGAATAAAATTACAGTTGGACAATTTCTGAGACTTCATTTGACTAGACATATGGTTACTGCCGGGTTACAAATTCCAAGAGATGATGAAATGTCTAACTCCTTTTTGTGCAAGGACTAAAGCAGGGCCATACATAGGTATTTCTGCCATTAAAAGATGAATTTTGTAACCTAGCAATATAATCTCTGATTCACCTCTCTTAACCCAGTGCAGTTTTGAAATTATGTTATATAATATTCATCTTTTTCTTTCCTCACAATATTGCAAAATCCTCAAGGGCAAGAGATGTGATTAATATGTACAACAACAACCTACTTTAGCATTAATATAGCTTAAAGTTGCTCATATTTTTTAATGGTTGCTACTTCTTTTCTCATGATTTCTAGTTGACTGGAAAAAAGTTTATGCATTGCAAATGCCAAATATCTCTCTGGAGACAAACTGGTCTTAATTTCTCTACACATAATCAACATAAACAATTATTTTTATATCTCGCATATCTAACCAGTGACCCTTATCAATGTGCCTATTTTGCCCATCATGGTTTAGTCCACTGTTATTTCCTTTTTGATGTCTCTGTTACTGATTTTATTTGCATTAAAACTGTATATATACATTTAAAATTTATTATAAAATTTAGAACATGATTTTTATAATTGTTATTTTTCCTTATCATAGACAATGTAAAGTTTCACCTCCATCATAAAAAAAGAAAAAAAATAGCAAATACAAATTAACAGTGGTATCCGCGGCACCTACATTATCTGTGACAACTGACAACCAAGCTCCAGATAGTTTCACAGAAGAGGTCATATATCACATTAGTTTGGTAGAATGATTGGGTGAGGAAGTTGATGCTAAAATTTATCTGTTATGTCCTTGTCTTCTTTCACTAGATCATAAGCACTTCGAGGACAAGGATAACAAGGAGTATGTCTTTTTCATTTCCTATCATCCATGAGTAATGTAGTGACTGGGATACAAAAGGTGTGTAAGACAAGTTTGTTAAGTGAAACTATTGAACTAAGAATAGGCAGGAGGTTGTAACAGGAAGGAATCTGTCCGACATATGAAGGAGTGTGATTGAGCATATACTACTGCAAGTCAGTAAAGCAAAGAGATTCCAAGAAATGTGAAACCATCATTCAGTGCCACAGAAAATTAAAGTAAAATAAAAATAGGCAATTAGATTTCTGTAATTGAAGATTGGGTGACTTTTTATATATTAATTGGATATGTGTGTTTCCTAGCTTTTGAAATGTATGTTTGTATTTCTCCTTCATTTTTTCCCCAGATTTTTATACCACTTTTATTGACTTGGGATGA
Organism: Symphalangus syndactylus; assembly: GCF_028878055.3. Lineage (NCBI taxonomy): Eukaryota > Metazoa > Chordata > Mammalia > Primates > Hylobatidae > Symphalangus > Symphalangus syndactylus. Next base: position 66,237,595 of record NC_072437.2, read on the forward strand.
TTCTTTATATATTTTTATATGAATCCTTTGATGATTATGTCTGTTTAAATTGCTTTCCCAGTTTATAACCTTTATATTTACTATCTTTAAGAGTGCTTTATTTTAATATGGTCAAATATATCAAACTTTTTTTTTTACATCTTACTTATCAAATCCTTCCCTACATCAGGTCTAAAAATTATTCACCTACATTTCCTGAGAGTTTTAAAATATTGTCTTTGCCAAGCAAAACTTGAATCCATCTGGATTTGAATGTATATATTTCTACATTTCTATTTATGTATGTACATATTTTGGGAGTAAAATGATGAAGAGTAAAACTAATCAAATATATTCGTATTTAATTCAAATAGTATTTTAGAAGTAAATAAGTTAATATGAGGTAAAAAAAAGGCTTGCATAATCAATCAAAATAAGAATGGCAAAGGTCAGATTAAAACCAAATGATATTTATAAGAAATAACAAAAAGGAAACATTTGGTTCTTTATACAATTTTTATCACAGAACCATATTTTCTGCACATTTGGAAGAATATCAACTAGCTTTAGCATCATTACAAAGAGAGAAATAAACAGGCTTTAAGAATGAACTGTGCTGGCTCCAAACTGAAGTTACAATGCCACTAATGACATATAAATAAATGGTGGAGGGGAAGACTAATTTGGGAAAGAATATAGGCAGAACTTTGACACAGACAGCTTCAAAAAGACAAGTTAAAACTGCAAGTGGATCCAAAACATGAATTTGGATTTTGTAAAAATATGTACTTCCAGACATGAGTGTTTTTGAAATTTTAGGGGTTTTGCAAAGCCGCTGATTTCTCTATTGACTCTAAATAGTGCAGTGGTATTAATAAATCATGTAATAATACAAGAAATTTGCTTTACTTGTTTACCAATTAGTCAGTATAGATGTATGATGGAAAAATAGCAGAGTTCACTATACTAATATTTGGGATAAGTTGGCCTGGAAGAAAAGAAAGAGCCCACAGGGATAGCATGTGGCTTATATTGTTCTCAGCATTCTCTTAAAATCAAGCCTGCTCAAAGGCTAAGCAGAGGCAACTTTTTTTTTTTTTTTTTTTGAGACGGAGTCTCGAGCAGAGGCAACTTTTATCTCTTTCTCTGTTCCTCTTTTTCAGCCTTGTTCAATTCCAAATTATTTAAGCAGCACAACTGTCAGACTGGGATGAAGCTTCCAGTAAAAGACAAAAAAAATTCTAGAAAAGAATGTGTCATCAAGATCTTGTCTTGTTTTATAAATACTCTTAATTTCTTAATATTTATATTTCAATATAATGTTAAATAATTTCAAATATGTTTGTCAATTTAAGGATAGCTACTACTGTAAGAGAATAAAGGTTTTCAAGTGAGATGCAATACAGAATAATGGCTAAGAGACTGGACTCTGCAGCCTCCCTCACCTGAGCTAGGTAACTTGGATGTGTTACTTAAATACCTTGGATACATTACTTAAATACTTGGATATGTTACTTGAATACCTTGGATACGTTACTTAAATACTTGGATATGTTACTTAAATGCCTCAGGTTCTATTGCTGTAGAATGGGAGTAATAATGAAACCCAATTCATATGGTTATTGTAAAGATCAAATGAGTTAACATGTGTAAACCACTTGGAAAAGAGGATGGAGTTAATTATTAAAATTAAAATTATTAAAATTATTTAAATTTCAATTATTAATAGAATATTTCATCATATATGAGGAAACCTGAAAGCAAAGATATGGTCAATTTTACTAAAGTCAGGAGAAGGAAAAGGAGAAAGATGATCACACGGATCTTAGATTACAAAGCAGGATTCAAACAGAACATATTTATAACCACAATAAAAATGAATATATGTTCCTATAATTTATCAATTTATTCATTCATTAATTTCACAAATATTTTGTATACTTGCAATTCCCAGGTATGAATATTCTCAGTACCATATTACATAGATTACTACTGTGCACAGAAAAATTTCTTATCATCATGGAATTTTGGATTTAACAGAGGAGACAGAACTGTGCTGCCTAATACAGTAACCAGCATCCACATGTGGCTTATTTTATATTTAAATGAATTAAAATGAAATAAAAGTAATAATTTAGTTTGCAGTCTCAGTAGCTACATTTCCAGTGCTCAATCATATGTGGTTAATGGCTACTGTATTGGACAGTACAGATATAGAGCATATCATTCATTGCAAAACATGCTATTGGGCAATGCTAATATAGAAAGAAACCCAGACAATTTCAGATTTGGGCTGTGAAGGAAATAAGGAGTAGCAGTGTGATAGAAAATGACTGGCAATTTTTTAAAAACAAGAGCTGGCCTGAGTGACAGACAGGGAGGTCACCAAATGCTCTCGTGAAAAGACATACAAGCTGAAATCTGAATGGTAAGACTAGAACAGCAAAGACAACAGTTTGTAAAGGTTCAGTCTGGGAAGAGGTAACACTACGGGCAAATTCTAGGCAGAGTACGCAGAGAAACTGACAATAAAGAGGAAGTCTTTGAAATATGCTCATGGTAAAATGAGAGATGAGGCATTGAGAAATATAGTTAGATATGCAGAAAGAGGGGAGATCAGCAGGGGCCAGGTGGGCCAGAGTAGGGAACTTGAATTTAATTCTTAATGCAATGTGAAGCCATCAAAAGTGTTTAAATAATTGAAGTTTCAAAACAAATAAACAAACAAATCAATGAATAAACTTCCAACTGAGCTTTAAAAAAACAGCAATACTCCATTGTTAAGAAATTAAAATAAAAGTGACATGGCACCACTGATTATCATGTAATGGATAAAGCACTAGACAATTGAATATGAAACTCAGAAAAAGGCATCGGTAGCAATATTGTTAAGATAAATTGAAAACTATGGCAATGGAAGAGGCTAAAAGCAATACTTTATAATGATTAATATAAAAGGTACAAATCATCAAGTTTCTCCCAAAATGTTTCATATAAAGCATTGCTGAGTATTGGAAATGTAACTATTTGGAACATAATAATTCAACACCCAAAGAATTCATAGTGTGGTATCTTAAAAGGTGATGGCATTTGGAGAGATTTCTTAAGAGTAATTAATGCTACATGAGGTCATATGAGTGGGCGCTAATCCAATCTGACTGGTATTCTTATAAGAGGAGGAGATTAAGACACAGACATGAACACGGAAGACCATATGAAGACACAGGGAGAAAAAAAAGTCCAATTACACATGAAGGAAAAGGGCCTCAGAAGAAATCAATCCTGTTGGCATCTTGATCTCAGACTTCTAGCCTCCTGAATTGTGAAAAAACAAATTTCTGTAGTTTAAGTCACTCAGTCTGTGACATTTTATTATGGCAGCTCTAGCTAATTAATATAACTCTTTAACACACTTGAATTTTAAAAAAATCAGGTCATATCTTCCTCTAATCCTTCCCCCAAATCAGAGGCTATATATAGTAAATATATATGTATGTATATTTAATTAAAAGTTATTAAAAAATACATGCCTCTCCTAGAAATCAATGACAAAAATTTTGACGTTTTGATTTTTAATTAATATTAATAGTAGAAAAAATATTTTTAAAACAAGCAAAATATAAATTTAAAATTGATCCTTCCTATTATTTCTTTGAATATTCAGATACTCAGGATAAAGTTTGATTATTGTTCAGTTATTACTACTTATACTGGGATTCTTGGTATGACCCCTATTAAGTGCTCTCCCATTAACACTTGTATCATTTAGCTTTCAAAATACTTCAAATAAGTGTATTTTACAAAAGCAAAACATAATTTATTTTATTTTGTAAGTATTTGAGGCTATATTTCAGAAATCCTATTAAGTCGATGCATATAAACCTCTTTTTTACAAATGAAACCTAGAAAGAATGGGTTTTTGAAGAAAACATAGCTTGTAATTAGTAAGTTGTAAATACAAAGTCTCTATTATCCCCAAATTCCTCTGTATTCATCATAATGTGATTCTGTTCATCCTTTTAAAAATTAATTTATTTTCCTTGACAAGTAAAACTTGAATGTAGTTATGCCACACAGCCTGATGTTTTGATATATGTATACATTATGGAATGGCTAAATCAAGCTATTTAAGTTGTCTCCCTTTTGAGTGCATTTATGTAATAGTCAACTTGTATCACTGAATTTTCTTAATTGGTGTTTTTTCAGTGTTAGGAGTTCACACATAGAAAGAGTTGATGTCAAAAGGTCTTCTAGTTCATTCTTCAGGCTCTGAGCAGGAATCTATAAAAACCAACTCTAAAGAGATTTGGAATGAGAGAGCAGTACCACCTTGCATAAGAAATATTCACTGCTTTGTACTATTCACCTCCATTAAAACATGCATAATTATACTACCTTTCATTTGCAGATTTAAACCATTCATAGTTGAATCTGAAATAATATAATTTCATCCTGTGTCTACTTTATAAACAAAGTACATAAATGGATTAGCAAAATGAAATAGAAAATATCTCTACAGAGATTCATAACAAAAACAGAGTCTTTGAGAGGTCTATCTTTACCATTCATCCAATTTTTAATTAAGATATGCCTCCTAACTTGAAAGAGGCTCATTTGTAGCTCAGGTGCCACATCATTCTTAATTTACTCTTGCTTACAGTGCATATGCTATAAAGCATTATTATTGTAAAATAAACTAAGAAGAGAAAAAAGAAAAGCATACTAGATAATTTCACCTTTTTTTGGTTTTCATGTGAGTGGAGCAAATTACAAAATCTGTAGTTGCCAAACTGTGCACATATTTGTTAAAGGAGCAGCTGGTAATATTACATACAAGCTGCTCTCCAGAAATCAATTGTGAATATTAAGAATAATTCTGACCTGGGTCACAGCTGCACTGATCTATTTTCTCTCCTACACATTTATCAGGCCTGTCTCTTCTTCCACCTAACTGAAACGCAGGAAGTCTTAGAGTTTATAATGAAAAATCTGCCAATGTATTATGAACCTATACGAGCAAGACATCTGCTTAAAAACCCATGCTTTGGGGTTTTTCATGATTGTAGTATGCCAAATTATGAACACCATATGAAGCATAGAATTGCTTTGGCTCACCTTCTTATTATAGGCAATTTTTTAAAAAGACTCATCTAAGTGAACAGATTAAACAAAATTTAGTAGTGTATACTGAATAGATCTAGTGATAACAGTAATTTGGTGTCTGGGCAAAAAGTTTGTATAAAGTATATTGTTTTTTGGTGGCAACAAAATCAAAGAAAATGATTTCTGGGGATTCTGACCCAAGACTTTCTATTTTTGTTTATGTGTTTTTAAACTTCATTTGTGATAAAGCAAGTGCAAGTAATTTTTTTGAAATAATAGATTTATTAGAGGCATATAAGTTTTATTTTACTATTTCTGATGCATAACAAAATATGATATGCTGACTTTCAAATTGTGAGTTTTGGCAATACTTCAATGTTGTGTTAATTTCTTCATATGTAAAATGGGAATTATAAGACAAATGTGATAGGATCTTTACAAGACCCACTAACAGTAGTGTAAAGCATATGGCATATAATAATTCCATACCTCATAAACGCTGTTTTTAACAGAATTTAAAGGCTGAACGCAGTGGCCCATGCCTGTAATCCCAGCACTTCGAGGCCCAGGAAGGAAGATCACTTGAGGTCAGGAATTTGAGATCAGTCTACGCAACACAGTGAGACTCCGCATCTACAAAAAAAAGCACGAAAATTAGCTGGGTGTGGTGGTATGTACCTGTAGTCCTAGCTGCTGGGGAGTCTAAGGAGGAAGAGTCACCTGAGCCCAGGAGTTAGAGGCTGCAATGAGGTATAATTGTACCACGTACTCCAGCCTTAGCGACAGAGGGAGAACTCATCTCTAAAAGAACAAATAATTTATTTTTTTTAAGTGCCATTACAAAATCATGTTTAAAAGCATGCTCACTGACTTCATTAAGCATTTAAATCCTGGCTCACAGTGCTATATTTTTCTTGTCAGTTTATTCTTTGACTTCCCACATTTTTCTTTTTTAAATACATTTTATTGTGTATAATTAAAGTATACAACATGATGTAAGGAGATAATACCTATAGATAGTAAAATGATTACTATGTTGAAGCAAAGTAACATATCTATTATGTCACATAGTTATCCATTCCTGTTTGTCTGTGTGTGTATGTATGTGGCAACAGCAGCATCTACTCATTTATTTAAAATCCTGAATACAATATACTCATAAACTATAGTTCTCATGTTGTACATCACAGCTTGAGACTTGTTCACTCTATGTAAATGCTACCTTGTATCTTTTGACTTACGTCTTATATTTCCTCTAGCCTGCCTCTAATAACGACTCTTTATACTGTATCTCTGTATATTTGACTTTTTCTGGGGTTCCACATGTAAGTGAGATCATGCAATATTTTTCTTTCTGTGTCTGGATTATTTTACTTAACATTTTGTCCTCCACATTTATCCGTGTTGTAGCAAATGACATGATTTTTTTTCTTTTGTAAGACAGAATCATATTCCATCATATATATGTACCAGTTTCTTTATCTATTCATCCATCAATGACCACTAGGTTGTTTCCATATCTTGGCTATTGTGAATCAATGTTGCAATGTACATGGGAGGGCAGTTATCTTTATGAGGTGGTGAATTCATTTCCTTTGGGCAGATACCCAGAAGAGGATTTGCTGGGTCATATTGTAGTTCTATCTTTATTTGGGAACCTTCATACTTTTTTCCATAATGGCAGAACCAATCTACATCCCTAGAAACAGTGTACAAGGATTTCTTCTTCTCTGCACTCTCACCAACACTTGTTATTGTTACCAGGGTTCCTTGCTCACAGAGCTTCCAAGATGGTGGAAAGCCTTGTGTTCTCTGACCTGGGGTTTTTGGCCTCACGGATTCCAAGGAATGGAATCTTGGATCATGCGGTGAGTGTTATAGCTCTGTTAGAAGCTGTGGGTCACAGAAGAGAACCGTGGAACCCAGTGACTAGTGTTCAGCTCAGTTAGGATGAACCCAGGCACTTAGCTGTGCAGGAACAATGGCAAGTCTTTAGCACAATCAGAAGTGGCAATGGGAGTCTCGCTGGATCAGGAGCACCCTGTCGGATCTGGAGGGCTGGGAGTCAGCAGCGGGTCTGCAACAGTCACAAACAGCAGTGGTGGACAGCGAGGGAAAAGCTCAGCTCTAGCCATAACAAACGTGGATGAGAAGAGTGCAGTTGCAAGATTTAATACAGTGAAAACAGAGTTCCCATAGGAGGGGAGGGGACCCAAAGGGGGTTGCTGTTGCCGTCTCAAATGCCTGGGTTCATATCCCAATCCTTGTCCCTCCCTCTGTGCTCTCAGGCAATAGATGATTGGCTATTTCTTTACCTCCTGTTTTTGCCTAATTATCATTTTAGTGAGCTGTCTGATTGGTTGGGGGTGAGTTAAGTGCAAGCCCCATGTTTAAAGGTGGATGTGGTCAGCTTCCCAGCTAGGCTTAGGGATTCTTAGTCGGCCTAGGAAATCCAGCTAGTCCTGTCTCTCAGGCCCCCCTCTCAACAGGAAAACCAAGTGCTCTTGGGGAAGTTGGCCAATGACTGCTCTAACTGTTCCTGCTGAATTGGGGCATAGTAGGGGTTGTGCAGTTGAGATTTCCTCAGGAGGGGTGCCTTCGATGTCATTAACATCGGAGCATGGGCTAGCAGGCCGGTCCAGGGGTCCGCAGTGGATCTTAGCCAGGGACTGCATCTGGGGTTCCATTTGTAGAACCATTTGTAGTTTTACAGTTTCAATTCTGGAAGAGACAAGCTTAACAAAGAGGTTAAAGATACAGGGATTGAAATGTATGACCTGCAGCGCAGGGAATTACATCTTTGGCACACTTTACAGGCCCTGACTATCCGCTTGATAGTTTTGAAAGGGCTGGTCTAGTAAATAATAATTTGGCCATCTGATGGGTGCTATCAATGTCTAAGTGAAAGGTTTGGTGAAGGGTTTTAAGTAATTTCTATTGGTTAGCTGCAGGCATAAGTATTTTTCCTTCTTTGGTGGCTGGCCATCCTGAGGGGAGGAAACTATGTCTTTGTGAGTTTCCTCATTCTATTTATTCTTCTGAGTACTGGGGCTTGGTTTCCTGGAGGGGATTATCTCATACTAGGGGTCCTTCTATAAGCATTTCTAATGGAGGGCCCTGCCTTGCGGCTCTTTTGGCTTCAATATCCGCTTGGCGGTTCCGTTCTATTTCCCTTTCCTTTCCTTTCTGGTGACCCCGGCAGTGTAAGACTGTGACCTCTTTAGGTTTCTGTATAGCCAATGGTAATCTCCTAATGGCTTCCTGATGTTTGATAGGTGTTTCTTCAGAAGTTAGGAATTCCCTTTCTCTCCATATTGCTGCATGGGCATGGAGGACTAGGTAAGCATCCTTAGAGTCTGTATATATATTTACCCTTTTCCATTCTCTTAATTCTAGTGCCTGAGTGAGGGCTATTAGTTCTGCCAGCTGAGCACTAGTTCCTGGAGTGAGGGGATTACTTTCAAGTATTCCATTATCACTGACCACTGCATACCCCGCTTTTCGAAGTCCGTTTTCTACAAAGGAACTTCCATCAGTATACAAGTTGAGGTTGGAATCAGTCAAGGGAACCTCTAAAAAGTCCTCTCGAGTGGAGTTGGTTTGAGCAATTACTCATTGACAGTTATGTTCTATCTTTTCTTCATTGTCTGGAAGAAATGTGGCTGGGTTAAGAGTTGCACAAGTGCGCAGTCGCAGCACTGGCTCTTCAAGTAATAGAGCCCGATATTTAAGTAAATGGTTGTCTGACAGCCACAAGACTCCTTTAGTAGTGAGTGTGCTGTTCACATTATGAGACGTCCACACAGTAAGATCTCCTGTATTATTTTAACTGCTTCAGATACTAAGACTGCTATTGCTGCCACTACCCATAAACAATGAGGCCAACCCTTTGCCACTACATCGTTTTCCTTACTCAGATATGCCACGGGTTGCAAGCTCATCCCTCAGACCTGTGTAAGGACTCCTAGAGCCATTTCTGTTTCTTCTGTGACATATAAAGAAAAGTCTTGCCCCGTTGGCAAGCTTAACACTGGGGCTTGGGTTAGGGCCTTCTTTATGGCCTGGAAAGCCGCTTCTGCTTCAGGTGTCCATCTTACTAAATGGGTATTGGCTTTCTGAGTTTCCTTAATCAGTGTATATAATGGCCTGGCTATTTTGCTGTGTCTGGGAATCCATATTTGGCAGAAGCCTGTTATGCCAAGGAACACTCTTAGTTGCTTTAGGGTTTTGGGATAAGGATAAGCCAGTTTAGGCTGGATATGTTCCTCACTGAGGGCCCTGGTGCCTTTGGATAATTTTAGCCCTAAGTATTTAAACTGCTAAGAGCAGAGCTGAGCCTTTTGTTTGGAAACCTTGTAGCCACAGGTAGCTTGGAAATTTAAGAGCGCTTGGGTGGCTTGATGGCACAAGGTTTCTGAACAGGTGGCTAAAATTAAATCAACCCCATACCAAAGGACTAGAGTGTCCATGCATGAGAATTGACTCAAGTCTTGGGCTAATGCCTGGCCAAATAGATGGGGGCTATCCTTGAACCCTTGGGGTAAAACAGTCCAGGTGAGTTGAGACATTGGGTTTGAAGGATCTTCAAAGGCAAACAAGAATTGAGAGTCAGGATATACGGGGACGCAGAAAAAGGCATCCGTAAGGTCCAGGACTGTAAACCACTCTGCTTCCTCTGGTATTTGGGAAAGCACAGTATAAGGGCTAGATACAGCTGGGTACAGAGGAACAACAGCTTCACTGATAATCCTGAGATCTTGCACTAACCTCTACTATCTGTTGGGCTTCTGTATTCCTAAAACTGGAGTACTGTAGGGGCTACTGCATGCTTTTACCAGGCCTTGGGCTTTTAGGTCCTTAAAAATCTTTTGGATTCCTTGTTGGGCCTTGGGTCTGAGGGGGTAGGGAAAGGAGGCAGAATCCTTTAGTTTAACTTGAACAGAATGGGCATTCTTTGCTCATCTATACTGTCCTTCTGCTGCCTAGACTTTAGGATTAATTCCTTCCTCAAGCAGGGGACAACAAACGGGTGTTCCTTCTCCTATGTTCAGGTATTAGTATAACGGCCCCTGCTTTTGCTAGAATGTCTCTCCCTAACAAGGCAGTGGGGCTTTCAGGTGTAATTAGAAAAGCACATGAAAAAGAGTAAAGCTCCTCTGTCATAGCTTAGTGGCTAGAAGTATCTAGTGACTGGCTGTCCTAGGACCCCTAGGATAGTGACCGATCTGGAGGACAGTTGACCGGGACAGGAGAGTAAGACTGAGAAGGCTGTGCCAGTGTCCAGGAGACAGTTAACCTCCTGGCCCTCAATGGTCAAGCATATCTGGGGCTCTGTGAGGGTGATGGCATGGGCTGGCACTTGCCCTGGGCACCCTCAGTCCTTCTGCTGGATCATCTGGTTAGTGGCTTCTGACTCAGAGGACCTTCATCCCCTGGGGCAGTGGGCCTTTCAGTGATTCCTTTGACATAAGGGGCATGGACGAGAGGGCAGCTTACTTCTACTTGGACAATCTTTTTTAAAGTGTCCTTGTAGACAGCACTGGAAGCAAGCCCTATTAGGCATTCAATTTGCCCAGCTTTTCCCTTTTCCAGAGACTCCAAAGTCCACTTGCCTGAGGGCCGTGAGTAAAGTGGTGGCCTTTTTTTTTTTTAATCCCATTTGTTCCATTTTGCATGCTCCTCCTGATCTCTATTATAAAATGAGGTTGCCAAGTTCAATAGGATTTCTAAGTTTTGCTCTGGGCCTAAGGCAGACTTTTGAAGTTTTTTTCTAATGTCTGCAGCTGACTGAGTGATAAACTTATCCTTTAAGATTAGTTGGCCTTCAATAGAGTCAGGTGACAGGTATGCTTCCTCAATGCCTCCCTTAGTCTCTCCAGAAAGGCAGTAGGATTTTCTTCCTTTCCCCGTGTTATAGTGGACATCACTGAATAATTCATAGTCTTCCTAGTTTTCCTTAGTCCTTCTAGCATGCAAGTTAGCAAATGTCTGCGGCACCAATCTCCATGTTCTGATTCTGTGTCCCAGTGAAGATCTACACTGGAAACTGCCTGCTGGCCTGTAGGGAATCATTCTCTTTCCTCTGCTGTCATCCTATCATTGACCTAACTGAGATACCAGAGATTGCCAAACTCTCAGGCTGCAGTTATGGCAGCACTTCTCTCATTTGGGGTTAGTGTCTGATTTAGCAGTAACATTGTATCTCTCCATGTCAGATCAAAGGATTGTCCTAACCCTTGTAAAACATCAGTATAGCCATCAGGGTTATCTGAGAATTTACCTAGGTCTATTTTAATTTGCTTTAAGTCTGAGAGAGAAAAAGGTACATGCATTCTGGCTCGGCCGAATTCTCCTCCTCCCACTGCTTGGAGGGGGCATAATCGGGGAATATTGGCACTGTTTGGTTCATTATTTATCCCTTTGTCTATCTCCTTTGGACCATTTGGGTAAAAGGGGGGTCCTTATTAGTTGGGGAAGGAGTCGGGGGGACACTGGGATAGGGAGGTAGACTCTGAGGGCTTCCTGTAGGGTATAAACCACAATTTTTACATTACGAGTTGTCTCTTAATGAAAAGAAAGTTTGCACATATGGCACTTCACTCCATTTGCCCTCCTTTCTACAGAAGAGGTCTAGCTGTAAGATGGTGTTATAATTTATACTTCCCTCAGAAGGCCAGGTTTCTCCCCTTTGAGAGGATATTGTGGCCAGGCAGTACTGCAGAAGAATATAAGTCATTTCTTTCTTAGCGTCTGAGGGTCAAATTGGTCCTAATTCTCCAGAATACATCTTAGGGGCGTTTTTGCCTTGGGGTGGGGGGAACGTTTCCCATCTGAAAAAAGAACATAGGGATGCCAGCACCCCTAGTCATTTTCCAATGAGCGTTAGTCCTAGAGCGTCCTCTAAGGGCCTAATGCTTATTCTTTTCCAGGGTGCATAACCACCCATGGACCTCTGCTTATCAGACTAGTTATGCTCACCGATGTAGCAGTCCTGCACCTGTTTTCCCGCCTCTCTTGACCATAAAGAAAGGGGTCTGGGCTGCAGGATTCTAGTGGTTCTTTACCAGCGTGCCCAGCATTGCCTTTGCACTCAGGAGTGAGTCCTAGAGCTGGGCCAGGTTCCTATTTCATAACAACCCAGCTGCCCCATCAAGATGCATTCCCATAAACAATAGTTCTTATGCAAATTCATTCCAGAGAGGGTGTAGTGAATCTTTTGAGTCAGGATTGAGATAGTCTTTTGATTCTGTAAGTATTTTAAGGCTTGGCTGAGTGCAAACAGCTTGCACGTTTGAGGAGACCAATTATTAGGCAATTTTTCTAGCTCTGCTTCCACAAGAGTCTCCATATCAATTACTGAACACACATTGTGGTTTTTTCCTCAATCATCTGGGAGGAACCATCTACCATCCTGTCCTGAAGGGAGTTCCTCCTAGGTCTGGTCGGACCTTTGTGTGGTAATTAAGGTTTAAATCCCCTGTTAGGAAATCTGCTGGGTTAAGGGAATTAACAGTGGTTGGAGTACATTACCCTTTTCTAAAATAATAGCCCAATACTTTAAGATTTTTGAGTTAGTAAGCTACCTTTGTTTTTTTTTTTTTTTTTTTTTTTTGACTTAGAATAATTCTGAACTGGTGAGGTGTGCTCACAATGAGGTTTCCTCTAAAAGTTACTTTCTACTTTTAGCAAAGCAGTTGCCGCTACCGACTGAATGCATTTGGCCATCCGCGGGTTACTGGGTTAAGGATTTTTGACAGGAAAGCTATGGGTTGTCAGTGGCCTCAGTGCTTTTGGGCTACGCCCTTATTTACACTGACAACAAAGTGGCATTGAAGTGTTACAAGATCACGGAGAAGACTTTCAATTATCAATTACAGGTTTTAAATTTACCCTGGCTTTTAAAGGAATAGGGCACACTTTTTTTACTATTTCTATCTTTTTCTTTCTTTCTCTTTGACTCTTTGTCTCTCCATCTCTCTCTCTCTCTCCGTCTCTCCCTCCGTCTCTCTCTCTCTCTCCATCTCTCTCTGTGTCTCTCTTTCTCCATCCATCTCTCTCTCTCTCTCTCTCTCCATCTCTCTCTTAGCCATTACAAACTCAGGGCCCTGGCAAGGGTGGTGGGGAACGGGTCCCACATGACTGCCCATGTCGAGAGCTGTATACCTAAATCGCAAGGGACTCCAGGGATAAGACTCCCTGGATTATATAGCCTAGATGCCTAAGGACACAGCATAGAGCTTCCTTAGATCCCTTTGGAGATACAATTTGCTAAAGGAAATGAAAGTCTGAACCATTAGTACCTAGGAGGCAGGGATCAGAGGAAGTAGATTCAGAGGTAAGGAGAATTTGGGGGCTTCACTTTCAAGAAACTCGTAGTCAGGACGCAGGAGGTATGGATCAGAAGGGAAAGGTAAGGGCACACACATGGGCGACTGTTGAGTAGAGAATTCTGGCTGCGCCGTGATCTCAACCGGCTACTGCCAGCAGTTCGGGATGACAGCCTTCTGCCTCTAGTCGGCCCTCGGCTTCCCCATGAAAATTGAAAGTGGAAGCTGCTGCGGCCAGACCAACGTCCCCAAGCCAGAAGGGTTGGGGGTTATTAGAAAGCCCTTCGCCAGATAGTCTCACACCTGAGTCTTAAGTCCAGTGGCCACGCTAATCGTTTTTAACTGGCCGACTGGTGCCTGGTATTTTCCTCCAATTCTAAGGAAGGATAGGACAGAATAGCAAGCGAAAGTGGTCCAATATTACTCACCGCTTTGGAGGTCCCTTCGTGGTCGCCAAAATGTTACCTGGGGTCCTTGCTCACAGAGCTCCCAAGATGGAGGCAAGCCGCTTCCAAGATCTTGGCGGGCAGCTTCCAAGATGGTGGAAAGCCTTGTGTTCTCTGACCCGGGGTTCTTGGCCTCACGGATTCCAAGGAATGGAATCTTGGATCATGTGGTGAGTGTTATAGCTCTATTAGAAGCTGTGGGTTACCGAAGAGAACTGTGGAACCCAGTGACAAGTGTTCAGCTCGATTAGGATGAACCCAGGCACTTAGCTGTGCAGGAACAAGCCTTTAGCATAATCGGGAGTGGCAACGGGAGTCTCACTGGATCAGGAGCACAGCAGACACACTGCCGGATCTGGAGGGATGGGAGTCAGTGGAGGGATGGGAGTCAGCGGCGGGTCTGCGACAGTGGCAAACAGCAGTGGTGGACAGCGAGCAAAAGCTCAGCTCGAGCCATAACAAACATGGACCAGAAGAGTGCAGTTGCAAGATTTAATAGAGTGAAATAGAGTGAAAACAGAGCTCCCATAGGAAGGGAGGGGACCCAAAGGGGGTTGCTGTTGCCGGCTCAAATGCCTGGGTTCATATCCCGATCCTTGTCCCTCCCACTGTGCTCTCAGACAATAGATGATTGACTATTTCTTTACCTCCTGTTTTTGCCTAATTAGCATTTTAGTGAGCTCTCTGATTGTTTGGGTGGGAGCTAAGTTGCAAGCCCGGTGTTTAAAGGTGGATGCAGTCACCTTCCCAGCTAGGCTTAGGGATTCTTAGTCAGCCTAGGAAATCCAGCTAGTCCTGTCTCTCATCATCTCTTATCTTTTTGATGACAACTGTCTTAATAGGTATGTGGTGGCATCTCATAGTATTTCTAATTTGTGTTTTCCTGATGATTACTGATGTTGAGCATCTTCTCGTATACTTGTTGGCCATTTTTATGTCTTTGGAAAAATGTGTATTCAAGGCCCACACAACATTTCTTAATGTTCATTCTCTCTTTTACACATTCTCTATTCATTCCCAGATCCTGAGCCAGCAAACATTGCCCTCAGTTCAGTATATAATGGTATCGTTTTCACAGTTTAAAAAAAAATAGCATTAGGTGGGCTCTTCCTTGACCTTTTACCATCAGTCACTAAAATTGCCTGTACTCTCATTCTGTTCCTCCTTTCCTTTCTGTATTTTTGGAACATCTGCCCTCTGCCTTTCACTGATGGACATTACTTCTACTAGAGTTATCATCTCCTCTCATTTTCCTCTCTGCTGACCCCATTATGCTTGCATTAAAAGATTTTAAAGTTCAGCTAATTTTGAAAGAAATTCTCTCCAATTATGGTGAAATGCCTGGTGTAGCCATTACCAAGAGTAATTAACCATGAAAATTACATTTAATAAAAAGTAAATATTATGATATTGATAGTTAAATACAATAATTAAAAAAACATAAAATAGAAGACAACAGAGAACACCATATGTAAGTGCATATGGTTTCACATTTTTCTTGTTGAGGTGTTGGGCCAAAAAGCCATCTAAATTTAATCAAGTTAATAAACAAGAATGTCTGCTATAATTTGAAAAGAACTATGAAAAGTACTAAAAATAGTAAATACAATTAATAAATAGTGGGGAAAAGGAAGCTTTAAGGAGAAGTATGAGGAAATATAAATGAACTAATTTTCTCATTTTTCCCATTTTTCATAACGGGAAATAAAGAGCATTATGATATTAAGTTAAAAATCAATCAGTAGAAAGAAAATTTGAAGATGGGTCTTGGAAAATACTAAGGGAAACATGCTTATAAAAGCAAAGCAACACAATGGAAAAGCAATTCCTATAGCAAAACAAGAAAATGAAAGTAAGCATTAAAAACTGGAAAATAAAATTTTTAGTCTCAAATAAAATGTTAAGTACTCTATCATCCATTGGGAAACCATGTTGCAATTAAAATATAGAAATTCAAAAAGGAATCAACTCAGACAATGACAAGATAATGTAAGGAGGAGGCTGGGGAGACAAAAAGTGAGAGATCTTAACAAATTTATGGAAGATGAAAAACAAAGTGAGCGATATACATTTGGTGTATTAAAATGTGGGAATAATGTAACTCATTGTGATGGTTAATATTGCGTGTCAACTTGATTGGATTGAAGGATGCAAACTATTCTTCCTGGGTGTGTCCGTGAGGGTGTTGTCAAAGAAGATTAACATTTGAGTTAGTGGGCTGGGGAATACAGACCCACCCTCAATTTTGGTGGGCAAAATCTAATCAGCTGCCAGCGTGGCCAGAATAAAAGCAGGCAGAAGAATGTGGAAAGACTAGACTGGTGCGATCTCCCAGCTCACATCTTTCTCCCGTGCTGGATGCTTCCTGCCCTTGAACATCGGACTCCAAGTTCTTCATGTTTGGGACTTGGACTGACTTTCTTGCTCCTCAGTTTGCAGACGGCCTATTGTAGGACCTCACCTTGTGATTGTGTGAGTCAGTACTCCTTAATAAACTCCTACATCTATCCTATTAGTTCTGTCCCTGTAGAGAACCCTAATACGCTCATAATATATTATAAAGACATTACAGAGGAGGGTAAAAACTGTTGGAAAAAATTGAAAAATAAAATAAAATAAAATTTGAAAAGGGCCCACATGTAGCAGGCATTAGAGAGAATGTGAGGAAAACAAGGTGGAAAACAAGAGGAGTAAGTGAAATGCTTGTACATAGCATAATCATCTCAGTCAAATATCACAGATACACTTGGGAATTTAGCCTCAGGTAAGAACCTCTTTTCGTTGTGCTGAGTCCATTGTAGTGGGTTGAACAGTGTGCACCCCAAACTGATGTCCATTGAAACCTCAGAAAATAATTTTGTTTTGAAATGAGTCTTTGCAGATATTAATTAGTTCAGGATCTCAAGATGAAATCATCTTGGACTGAAGTGAGCCCTAAAAACAGTGACTGGTGTTGAATAAGAGAAAGGGGAAATTTTTTTTTATTTCAATAGCTTTAGGGATTCAAGTGGTTTCTGGTTACATGGATGAGTTGTACAGTGGTGAAATCTGGGGCTTTTAGTGCACCCGTCACCTGAATAGTGTTCACTGTACCCAATAGATAATGTTTCATCCTGTACCCTCCTTTCTTCCTTCTCTCTTCTGAATCTTCACTATCTATTATACCACTCTATATGCCTTTGCATACCCATAGCTTAGCTCCCCCACTTATAAGTAAAGACATATAGTATTTGGTTTTCCATTCCTGAATAACTTCACTTAGGATAATGGCCTCCAGTTCCATCCAAGTCATTGCAAAAGGCATTATTTCATCTTTTTTATGGCTGGAGGGTAGCATTCCATAGTGTGTGTGTGTATCTATGTATGTATATGTATATATATACACACATATAGATATTCCATGTCTGCATATATATATACACACACATATATATTCACACACAAATGTATTGCATGGTGTGTGTGTGTATAAACACACACACACACACACACACACATATGTGCCATATTTTCTTTATCCACTCATCTGTTAATGGGCATTTAAATTAATTCCATATCTTTGCAATTGTGAATTGTGCTACAATAAACATATGAGTGCAGGTGTCATGATATAATGACTTATTTTACTTTGAGTAGATACCCTGTGGCAGGATTGCTTGATCAAATGATAAATCTACTTCCAGTTCTTTCAGAAATCTTGATATTATTTTCCATAAAAGTCATACTAATTTATCTTCTCACCAACAGTGAATAGCATTTCCTTTTCACTGCACCATTGCTAACATCTGTTGTTTTTGGCTTTTTAACAATGGTCATGCTTACGGGGTAATGTGGTATCTCATTGTGGTTTTAATTTGCATTTGCCTCACGACTACTGATGTTGATGTTGATCAATTTTCATGTTTGTTGGCTATTTGTATATCTTCTTTTGAGAACTGTCTGTTCATGACATTTGCCCACTTTTTAGTTGAAGTTTTTTTCTTGGTGATTTGTTTAAATTCTTTGTAGATGCTAGGTGTTTGTTCTTTATTGGATGCATAGTTTGAAAATATTTTCTCCCAATCTGCAGGTTATCTCTTTACTCTGTTGATAATTTCTTTTGCTGTGCAGGAGATTTTTAGTTTAATTAAATCTCATATATTTATTTTTGTTGTTGTTGCATTTACTTTTGGGGTCTTACTTATAAATTATTTGCTTATGGTTTACCAGAGTTGTATAAAGGGAGAAGAAAGCCACATGATGACAGAAAACAAGGCAGAGATTAGATTTATGCCGCTGCAAGTTGAGGAAAATCTGGGGCTACCCAAAGCCAGAAGAGATAAGGAAGGATTCATCCTTAGATCCTTCATAGCTCTGCTGATACTTTGACTTTATATTTCTAGCCTCCAGAACTGTGAAAGAATGCAATTCTCTTGTTTTAGTCTACCCAATGAGAGGTAATTTATTGTGGCAACTCTAGCAAATGTAATACATCCGTCATCTATCATAATCTTTCTTTGGAAAAGGGGAAAAAAGTCCTTTCAGATTTTTTCTCCTTCTCTTACCTCATTTTCTGTGGTTGAAGTGGGGGTAGGGACTAAGCATGGCTAGACATATTGACCTGCTGGGCACGTTGGATGATTTCACTTCATCTTCTGTAAAATCAGATGAACTTGTAGCTGGATCAGCAATTTAGTTCTACAGTAAGTTGTACACTCACTTTCACACTCCTCAGGAGATTATTTTGTATCACTTTCTCTATTCTTAAATATTTTATTCTCTCCTCACCACTTCACTCTTAGCTAATGGTTTTTCATCACATTGTTAAACAGAAGGTATCAAAAAGGAGCTGTATCTTCTCCCTCCACAACTCCAGTAATCCGTGCTCTCATTCTTTTCTCTCATGTCAGTGGCAGAATTGGTCCTCTTTCCATCGATTAGTTCCTATACATGTGTTCTGGATGCCATCCTCTATTACCTTTGAAAGCACTGTGCCTCTTCATTATGCCATCACTATACTGCATCATTAGTCTGTATTCCTATTCCATCATTCACAGTTTACAAACATGCTTTCGTGTTCCTTATCCTTCAAAGCAAAATATAACACAAACATGAGAGTTACTTGGGAATAACTGCCTTTTTCTATTTCCATTTACTTCATAATGAATGATATTCAAATGTAAACACCTAGTCCAAATCCCTTATATGTTTACTCTGGCAACATATTTGTCAACACCAGTTAAATGTCTTACTATATCAAATATAATTTTTTGTGAAAAAAATTCTGCTGATTTTCTAATCTCTATCATTTCAGAGTAAAACTACTACAAACTAGTCATTCAAGAAAAATTTTTAATGAAAATATAGTTCCTATAACGAATGAGGACTATATATTGAGATTTGAATTAGTAAGATTATTAGGCAGGTTTTATTAAAATAGTCACTAATTTAAGACTTTTCTATAATGCTTAAATTTTAGGTCTGAAACATTATGAATATTCTAAATTCATCACCAGACATAATATCTTCTTTATTCTCTCTTAAAATTGTTGATATAGCCCAGAGTTACTGTTATTAGGCAAACAATTCACCACTTTTGCTATATATCTATGGAGAACTCTAACATTAGCAGATAATCTTTACTTCATCATCTTCCTTATCTCTGCCTGGTTTTATTACTTACGATCTCATGCAGGAAGACATAGCTTCTGAATGCTTCTCAGATTTTTCTCTTCCTCAATTCTATTTGCCCTCAAGGAAAGATTCTAAGTCCACTTTAACCATTAGTCAGGAATTCACATCCAAGATCCAAGATTCATATGCAAAGGATCAGACTTGAATCTTCATTCCAAAATAAACTCTTTATATCTTTTTTTGAAACTTGCTTCTTTTTTTAACTTATCTCAGGAATTTGATAAAACCTAAAAAATCTTTTTGTCAAACCCTTTAATACGGTAAATACTGTATTCTATAATAAAAATAAAGTATAGTTAAAGGTAATGACTACTAAATGTTTGTTAAATTTTGCTTGCCATAGTTTTCTTTACAACCTCCTCTGTCTAAATGCTTTCTATTTACATGCTTATAAGTAGGGACATTAAAATAGTAACAAAATGTTTTAAAACATGTTAAAATATGCAGATTATGTTCTATTTATTATGCTACATTTATCACTGGTCCTTCTATATCACAAAATAATAGAATAAAATACATATGATGCAAAATATTTCTTTTATCCTTAGTCAAACACAATATTTATCTTTTATGCATGATTATGATTGCTCTGCCGTTACAATCAGCCATAATATTCAAAAAATAGATTCTTTTTTCTAAGTAAGTAAATATTTTGATTGGAGATTTAAAGCTGTTGGGCTAAAAGGTGCTGATAGTTCAATAGATCAAAAACTAGAGTCAGCATTCTATTGTTTTGCCAAATTTCAACTTTTTTTGTATAATTCAAGGCAGCTAATAGCTTTATGTTGTGTGCTAGTGAAGAAAACAAATCAGATTCTCGCAGCATTGCCAAAATCTGTTGTGACATCCATACATTAAAGATGGAAAGATGAACGTCTTTAGTGAACTTGGTAAATTCAAGAGGAACAAACTAGATAAATGAAAAGGGCATAGTAGTATTTATTTTGATTGTGTATATATAATACACACCACAAATTAAATGCTGAAAACTGATTTTTTTTTAGTTTAAAATGTCTTTAGTTTAAATGTAAGTGACTCCCTGATTGCCTATTTAGCCTAAAAAAGATTGACTACAAAAAAATATTTAGGCCCACATATTTGCCCATAAAAGGAATGTGCACTGTTCTTTTACTAAAGCCTAAGGGACTAATGATTGAAGGAGGAGAAGGAGCATGCTGATGAAAAGAGGACACGATCTTCTCATGCTTACAGATATGCTGGCAAAACACAGAGTAGTGGGCACAGTGCCAGCTACCTTCTGAGTAGGTGTCACATAAAACTTCATTATCTAACATGTCAAACTCTCCCTAGAATGGATGTGAACTAAGCTTTCTGCATGGTAAGAGCACATGGATAAAGAGTAAGTAAATATAAAATGATGTCAAGCATAATTTATTAATCATGTTAACAATGATCTTTGGCATCATTTACCATCCACATGTGTATTCATGTCATCTAATTGTAGAGCAGTACCAATGAATTAACTCAGGGAGAAGAATTAAAAGCTAAATTATTACAGACATTTTCCTGGTGCTTTATTTTTCATAATGTAAGGCTATTCTATATGCTAGATCCTCAGCCCATAGTTCAATATTTGATATCCAATAATCTCATTTTCCCAAGATAAAATTTATTGACTTCAGATATACAAATGTGGGAGAAAAAGAGCTTGGAATCTAAACGATATTTGGCCCACCAACTTCCTGATAATCTGTACAAACTCTTAGGCATTTCAATACCTAGAAGCACCACAGCTTCCAATGTGAAGATTTGACATTGGTATTTAGGTCATCTCTAGTTAAGCTATCCTTGGTTACAAAAATATAGAGTTTTTTCAGATGATATTACGATAGTTTTAAAGTAGACAGCTAAAAATTTTAATATCTTCATAGTGCCTGGAAAATACTTTTAAAAACTGAAATCCAACTTACTGGCAACTGGGA
Organism: Symphalangus syndactylus; assembly: GCF_028878055.3. Classification (NCBI taxonomy): domain Eukaryota; kingdom Metazoa; phylum Chordata; class Mammalia; order Primates; family Hylobatidae; genus Symphalangus; species Symphalangus syndactylus. Next base: position 66,259,066 of record NC_072437.2, read on the forward strand.
GGTTTTATTGGAAAATCCATAACCTTAAAAGTGTAAAAATAAATATTTTGAAACCAAACTAGAAGGCAAAGAGAATGAAGCTTTAAAGTCAGTGTAAGCACTAAAATGTTGTTCACTCAAAATCTCATTAATTATTGAAATATTTGTGTTGGCCACTGCCAGCTTTCTGTACGTTTTTTCCTCATTATGTTTATTTGTTATGTGTTTGTTTCGTTTACCTATATATATAGAGTTGGCATTTTTAGTGCTTTTGTTCCTACACAGCAACTACAAAGAAACAGGAAGAAGAAGGAAAAAGAAGAAGTAGAAGAAGAAGGAGGAGGAGGAGGAGGAGAAGGAGTAGGAGGAGGAGGACGAGGAGGAGGAAGAGGAGGAGGAGGAGGACGAGGAGGAGGAGGAGGAGGAGGAGGAGGACGAGGAGGAGGAAGAGGAGGAGGAGGAGGACGAGGAGGAGGAGGAGGAGGAGGACGAGGAGGAGGAGGAGGAGGAGGAGGACGAGGAGGAGGAGGAGGACGAGGAGGAGGAGGAGGACGAGGAGGAGGAGGAGAAGAAGAACAAGAAGAAGAAGAAGAAGGAGAAGAAGGAGAAGAAGGAGAAGAAAAAGTAGTTGTTTATTGAGAGCGTGCTTGCAAATCAGGAGGGGTTTAATCATGTGAAGACTCTGCTAATTGACTTACATTTCGTTCTCCATCATCTTAATCTTTCTACTAGAAAAACAACAAAATATAATTCTACAATAGTGAACAGTTTGTTTATTCTTATGTATTTATACCTCACCTTATTTCATAAAAGACTTCAGGTCATTAAAGGTACTCCATTGTAAACCAACATAGGGCCTGGAGAAAGCACAAAACATCTTTCATGTGAGCATAAAAATGTCCTGCTTAAGTCCTAGAATCCATTCCATCCTAATAATATGACTTATCAACCTGCTCATGTTGAACTAGAATCATTAGTTATTGATGTTCTTTTTGTAGTTTTAAATGAAAAAATGGTTAACTTCTTAAATATTTGTAAAACTATAAACAAAGTGGCCTAAAAACAGAGTATTAAGACTATTATTTGGCTCCTTAAGGTAAATGGATTATAGACTTAGAACAGCTATCACATTGCAAGTTACAAATCCTGATTTTTGGCCGCCGTTAAAATGTCTATTTGTGCTATTCACTCTAATTTCCCGTTTGAATAATGCATAGCGGGCATTAGAAAAAAAAATTTTTAATGTTAATATTGGCAAGGGATTGTCTGAATTCTATCAGTCACCAACAATCTTAATTACATCAAAGCAGTACTCTATTATTACAAAAAATGTTTATCTGTTTTATTTCTTTAGAATTTATAATAAATTCATTTTTATTAGTTATTTAGAAAATTATATAGTTAGTTCAAACAGATAACATAAACTATGCCCTTCCATTGACAAAATTGTAATTGAAATAGTAAAGTTGCCCAATTCATTCAGTCAAATATTTAGTCTATCTTTTCAATCATAGTGCCTGAATGTGTGTGTGTGTGGTTTCAACTAATCCTATAGTATATAGTTTGTTTATAAGATGGTGTGACCTATAAACTAGAATTATTTGTTACCCCAGTTTTTTCTCCATATAGCCAAGTTTCAATTCTGGATTTATTATTTGAATATATAAAAACAAAATAAAATCATTTTGTTTTTACAAACACAGTCCTAATCACATTACCTTCTACAATGGAGTTAAGAAGTTATGGACAAGGGCCAAATTCAGCTGTCTGCTTGATTTAATTTAACCATTATAGTGACAATGCTTTTATCGCTAATACTACAACCCCCCAAGTATTAATAATTAAGCTTTATATGATCCCTTTTATTACGTTATTTAGCATATTTCTAATCTTATAGCTGTATGTTATAGTTAAGGAGCTATAAAAATAATTATACAGCAAATTATTATTGCAAAAGGTATTTATATTTATAATATCATGTTTATAACTAATGTTCACTAAGACTCCATTATGTATCTTGCTTTCTTTGGTTTCCTTTTATCTTTACTATTTTACTTTGGTTTTGAAGTCTCACATAAGACTCTTCCCCAACCCTTTCACTCCCTTGACTCTGGTTATGTCTTTTCCTTTCTCTACATCTCCTCCTATTGTTATACCTTGATCATTCCCCCAATTTATCTACACACTTCTTTTACTCATCCTCTCCCTACACTAATGCTTAGCAAATTTTATGCAAACAGCCACATATTTTTCATGGATACCAGTCTTTGGATATACTGACAATAACGAGTCCCATGAATTTTGATAAAAAGGAGACTAATCTAGCACAATGGTGAATCACTCTGAATAAGTAGATAATTCTGTCATTTCTCATGATGTCATTTTTTACCAATTACTGCTAGATACTAACAGCTGGTTATTCCAAAGCTACTCAAATTCAGCATATCAGAATTGGAGCACCTTACCTCTCCATTTCATTTTTATAACTTACGAATAACGTTTCTGCCTGGTTACAAGCTGTATTTCATCACTTATCTTTTTTTTTTTTTTTTTTTTAAGACGGAGTCTCATTCTGTAGCCCACGCTGGAATGTAGTGGCATGATCTCAGCTCACTGCAACCTCAGCCTCCTGGGTTCTGGTTCAAGTAATTCTACTGCCTCAGCCTCCCGAGTAGCTGGGATTACAGGCACACATCACCATGCCCAGCTAATTTTTTTCTATGTTTAGTAGAGATGGAGTTTCACCATGTTGGCCAGGCTGGTCTTCAACTCCCGACCTTGTGATCCGCCCACCCTGGCCTCCCAAAGTGCTGGGATTACAGGCATGAGCCAACACGCCCAGCCCACTTATCTATTTTGTCAATATCATTCTATGTTGAGGTATAAAATTTAGGGAACTTGGGATCTCTTTGACTACTTTCCTTGCGTACCATACTAAATAGTCACCAAGACTTTAATAAGCACTCTTGTTATCCATTCTCAATGGCATTGCCCTGGCCATGTCTTCATCATAACTTGGATACATTATCAAAATTACCTTTTAATTATTAATCTTATTAATCACCTCCAATATCTATCCCTTTCACATGTAGTCATTATGCCACATTTATCATTCTAAAGTATGGTTCTTATCATGTGCCACACCCCCTCCAGTAATGTTAACATTAGATAGTCTTTTGTCTTCAATAGTCGGCAGGCTATTCTAACTGTTCTGCATGTATTTTATGTAATTAAATATTCACAACAGTCCTGTGAGGTAGGTGCAGCTATTATTATTTTACTTGACAAATTGTCTCACATAAAAAGCCTTTCGAGTTAACTCAAAAATGATTTCCAATTACTTTTAAATGCTCAACTTACCATAAGCAAGTACTTAATAAACTCAAGTTCTGATCATGATTATTTTAGATATACACTGATGACAACCCAGGGGTCTGTGATATAATTTTGTTTCATGGCATTTTGAATATTTGTTTTTAATCTGCAGAGTTTTATAACTCTTGCTCTATTAAGGGATTGCCATAGATTTAAAAGAAGCCTATAAAAATTTTAAACTATTAAATTTTATTGCAGTAAACTCAATTTTTGTAGATGACTGAGTTATAAATTATGTAAGCATCAGAGGTTTTAAAAAATATCGTGTCTATCAATTACTTTAACAGTTTATTTCAGTCATATAGGCAGCTAAGAATCCAATAAAACGTTTCAAGCATTTGGGTCTTTCATATTTAAATTTATGATTTTGGCACAAGTTTATCTGTATGGATTTATATACTTAATGCTTTTCTTTGAATCAGCACATTTTTTGGTTAGATAAATTTCTTTTAATGAAGACCTATATCACTATCATATATAGTAAGCCAGTATAATTTTCATTATAAAAATGTTATCTTAAATATGAATATATAAATCTAGTTCCATTGATGGTGAAATAGCTTGTATGAACAAACCCTCTTACATTAACAATTATAAATCCTAAACATAAATTTTTTTAAATAATAAAAATACTACTCAACAGCACTGAAAAGTGACAATATGCATATAGATATTGTAGAAAATTTGACCCATAAAATAGGTCCCATATTAAGTAAGACCAAATTCTCAATGAAAACAGTTCCTAGCCTATGCAGAACAGGGTGCTTAGAATTCAAAAGGAAATCCAAAGTCATACAGGTTTGAGGTATCAGAGGATGAATTTTAGGGCTTCCAGCTAGCAACCAAAGGGGTAAGTCCCAGAAGGGAGAAAGCCTCAGAGAGCAAGCCTTAAATCTTCGCATAAACTCACCTCAAATCCATGGCTGACTTCTGATTTAGATATGTGTAGGAGAAACTCCAAGGAACTCACACAAACAAAAAAGGAAAGAAGTGGATAGAAGACTAAATAAGCTGATTATAGATTTCAGCGGCTGCTCTGGATGAGAGAGTTGAAATATGTAGGTCTTTAAGACAGAGGACTTTGTGAACATTTCCATATTTCCATACAATTTTCAGAAGACCATACAGTGTGATGATAATTTTTCCAGGACTGAGAAATTACTATGACTGTAGCCAAAACCAAAACAGGTCAGCTGTAGGAAAGTGTTTAGTAATAACTCCACAGTTTGAAAGTGGTCAGGCATTAAATACATTCTAGGGGAAAAATCAACCTTAAAAAAAAAATTGAAGGTCTCTACAGTGTTTTATCTGCAATGCCCAGCATATTAAAACAACAACAATGAGCATTTTACATGTGAATAATTAGAAAAAGTGACTGATTTTCAAGAGAAAAGGAGTCCAAAGAAATTTCACAGTGTTCGATTGTTGCAATTTGCTAGTAAGGACATTAAGCAGAATTATAAGTATTCTTAATGACTTAAAGAAAAATGTAGTCACAATGAATGAATATATAAAAACTGTGGCCAATAAATGGAGAAAAAACTGAGAGGCTATAAAGACAGCAGAACTACATTACAAAAAAAAATGTGTAAGAATGTTCTTCAGGCCAAAAGAAAATCATAACAGAAGGAAATTGTGATTTATAAGATTGGATGAGTGGTAATGGAAATGGAAAATACATAGCTAAATATAAAATGAATTTTTTATTATTATTTAAATTAATTGAAAGCAGCTGACTTTAACCTGAAACTTATAACATTGTATTGTGGGACTTAGACTGTATGCAGGTATCATTATAGGACAATAGTAACCCAAAAGATTTAAGTAGACGGTTATAGTGTTGCAAGTTTCTTACATTTTATATGAAGTAAAAAATATTAATTCTAAGGAGTGATTAAGGATACCTATTACAATACTAAGAGCATCTTCTAAAAAAATACAAATCTAGAACTAAAAAGAATTCATGGAATTAAAATGAAATATTAAAAGTATCAACTCAAAAGGAAAATAAGAAAGGAGAAGCAGGAGATACAAATATAAGTAAAAATAACAGAAAAAAGTATAAAATCGTATACTTAAACCCAACATTATCCTTAACTATGTTAACTACAAATGAAATAAACACTCCAAATAAAAGTAGATTTCAGAAAGTGTTTTTAAAAAAAAAAATGCATTTATATGCAGTTACTATTGAAGCATTTTTAATAAAAAGAGATAGGCTGATTGCAAATGGGTGGTAAATGTATACCAGGGAAATATAAAGACTAAACTGGTTGTGTTAGTATCAGACTATGTGGACTGGCAACAAGAAATACGGGAAACAAAAAAAAAATTATAATAATCAATGGGTTGATTTACCAGGAAGAGATAACAAACCTAAACATGTAATTACTTGTTCAAGATAAAACGTGCCTAAAATAAAAAGAGCACAAAATGCCAACACTGGCATTTTAATCACTTTTGTTTGGATATTATTATTATCAATTATACTTTTTGAAATATATAAAGCAAAATAGTTGATTTTGTTGTCATTTTCTAACATTTATAAAGGCCAACAATGAGAAGTGTTCAAAAAGGTTACCAAAAAAAAAAAAAAACTTTTGTGTTTTGTGTTGCAAATATATGTGCAGCAATTTGTGGCTTCTGTTGCTATGAGCTACAGCCAGCGAGATTCACTGTGTGTGGTTGATTTTGATACATTCTATGTTTATTAAAAATATACTCCACTTCAGGTAGGAATAAATCAGTTCATTTAGACATTGTCCTCCAACAGAATTGCACAAACGAAGCTATAAATTAAAAGAAAATACAAGAAGGAACAAGAAGGAAGTATTTGCCACAGATCCATTTTAAAGGTGCTAATTTTAGAAAATTTATTTTAAAAAAGATAAGCATAGACCTCAAGATATATACAGCTCTGGGGTATATTTAGCATGAATAGCTATAGTCAATTATTTTGAGAAGAGAAAATACATATCAAATTGATTTTTTAAAAATGTCTTGCAAATCTAGGCTTTCTGTAAGAGCAACTGTAGCAATTACTGTTTGTCTTTGGTGTCCTCTTCCTTCCTATAACAATTTTTCAAAAAAAGAGTTTTTTAAGATCTCAAAATAAATGCTATGCTGAAAAGTATTGTGATAGTAAGAGGAAAAAAAAATTCAAATTTAGAAAGAAACATCATGTTTCCTGACTAATCTAATACTCGAACACTACTATTTCAGATAAAACATGGGATTTGACAAAAATCATAGTATTTGTTTGTAGTATTCCTCCTAATCAATCTCCAATTCAGAAAACTCTAAATTATTTTTACTGGTTTTCAACTCTAAAAGATTAACAACAGAACATTTTTATTTTATTTAGAGACATGGCTGTGCTGTGTAATGCAGGCTGGAGTGCATGGTACAATCATAGCTCGTTGCAACCTCGAACTCCTGGGCCAAGTGTATATTTTTATGAAAACAGTCTAGGTCAAGAATTAAAAATATGAAACATTGTAAAACAATATTTTGGCATTGTAGCTTGAATTACAGATTCCATAAATAATTCAAATGAGGGGTAAAATGTTATATTGGGGCACATGATTTAACACAGTCACATATTCCAGATTGAAATAATTTCCCAAATATTTCACAGTCACTGAGATCAAAACCAGAGTATGTTCATGTATTAGTCTGTTCTCATGCTGCCATGAAGAAATACCTGAGACTGGATAATTTATAAAGAAAAGAGGTTTAATTGACTCACAGTTCCGCATGGCTGGGGAGGCTTCAGGAAACTTATGATCATGGTGGAAGGCACCTCTTCACAGGGCGGCAGGAGACAGAATGAGTACCAGCAGAGGAAATGCCAGATGCTTATAAAACCGTTAGATCTTGTGAGAGCTCACTCACTATCACAAGGACAGCATGGGGGAAACCACCCCATGATTCAATTACCTCCCACCAAGTCCCTCCCATGACAAATGAGGATTATGGAGTTATGGGATTTCAATTCAAGATGAGGTTTGGGTGGGGACACAAAGCAAACTGTATTAGTTAGGAAACGCATCACTTTTTACACCACCCTGGAAAATTAAAATAAAAGAAAAAAATGGGTCACTTACTTGAAGAAAAGTGGCCCAGAGGCTATGTTAATGAGAAGAAAGTTATATCTTTGGTCTATATTATCCAAGTGACTGCTAACATCAATTAGTCTCACCAAATAACTACACTCTTCTCCTTTTAGTCTAAAGAACAGCTGTAAGTGGTACAACTTGACTGGGACTAGCCAGTCTTCAGCAGAACAGCCAGAGAGTTTGAATTAGAAAGAAATCATGTAACACACATATTCAAATATTAGTGCAGATGATTCACATTTCTATTATCATTAGGCAACAGGGACCTAACTTAAATATGAAAATCACAGTAAAAATCACGTAAAGATTAAATGAGAAAGGTCACACAGATTTAGCACCTTGCTTAACAATCTCATGAAAAAGCCCTTCTTTAATGCCATATGTTTCTCTTTCAATCTCTGCTCCTCCTTCTGCTTTTTCTAACTTTAGTTAGAAGCTTATTCATGGAAAGCATAGATGGTTTAGATTTAGGAAAAATATGAATAAAATGTACAAATCTAAGTTAAATGAAAATATCAAGATTATTTCAGCAGATTTAAAGTGTATTAGAGAATAATCATCATTCACTCCCACATTAAAAAATAAAGTCATTCTGAAGCTGGCAGGGTTAAAAAAAAAAAAAAAAAACAAAAAACTTGTGCAATATAACATGTGATTTTCCAGTACCAGATAATTTTATATGAAATAGATAAATGCTGGTAGCATTGCTAGTATGCACAGTATATTTTGCAACACTACAAATTCGTGGTTTCAAATTTAGCTGTTTGACAAAGTAATGTCTTTCTTTTTCTTTTTTTTCTTGAAACCACTATTTCAAGTCTCGTTTATTCTTCCAGAGACTCCTTCTACTCAAGATTTCCCACTCACTCTGAGTGAATGGCACTGCCTACCTTCTTACTAAAGAAATAGAAGCTTTGTTCTGGGAATTTCCTTTAGTTTTGTTTTCACCTCAGTGTAACCCCATAATCCTATTTTTTTCTTCAGTGAATAATTTCACGTCTGTTTTCTCTTCTGGAATCTTGTTTATATTGTAAATCGCTTTTTTATATTGTAAATCAGTCATTCTTTACCTCTCTTCCCTCCACCAACAAGTATGCTACATAGTTTCCCTTTCTCTTTATGCTAAATCTCCCAATATTAAGGTGTCTTGCTTCTTTCATTTATAGCCAAGCTGCTCAAAAGAATAGGTAATGTGTAACGACCATATGTCACTACCTCCTCAATGTACTTACATCTGATTTCTAGGTTTATAATTGAGATAGTTTCTACCATGCCAAGCAATCACTTGGCATTGCTGAAAATTAGATATTTTAGCTCATTCAACTGATAAATCTTTTTTCTTGGTTTCTAGGACATCATTTCTTTAATTGTTTCATTACAATTGCTTCTGTCTGATAAAGTGCCTGAAGTCTACATATTAGTGTTGTATTGTAGGGGACTGGGGTGAAAGCATTGAGGTACACAATGTCCTAACCCCTGAAACAATAAGCTCTTCCAGGCCTTCATGAAAAACAATGGGAAATATATTCAAGGCCGCTTTGAAGACTTTTGCAGCATACCAATATACCACGACCCACTAATCACAAATCTGCATCTATACACCTTCCCAGCTGAATGCCAGCTATTCTTATTGCTTGAAAAACCAACTTTAGCTGCAACTCAAATTATCACTCTCCCCTTGACTCCACATTTACATATTGAATTACCTACTCTACATCTGTCTTTAGACTCCAGTGAGCACTGAAAAACCAGTACATGAAATGAAGCCATAATATTCCATCTTTCCTCACCTTCCTCACTCCTAAAATTTTATTTAACTTGGTAATTTTCATCCCCCAAATGAAAATACCATAATCTATTTATTCTGTCAAGCAAGAAATGGGGAAGTCATTTTTACTTCTCTCTCCTTCCTAAATCTTTACTTTCAAATTTTTCATAAATTCTGGTTGATTTTATCTCTTCAGTATGTTGCTATTTCTCTTTACTATCACTAACAGTTTTCCTCCTTTCCCATGCCTCATAATTTTATACCAAAAGTCACATTAGAACCATTAGTTTTTAATATTCACTAACATTGCTACCTTCAAGTATATTTTACATTGCTTCCACCATAAAATTCCTCAATGAAAATATTGCCATAGCATACTCCTAATTAAAATTCATGATGGCTCCTTATGAAGACCTGGATATAGATACTGTATTAGGATTATCTTAGAGGGACAGAACCAATAGAATAGATGTGTGTATGTATATATATATATATATATACACATATACACATCCAACTCCTATATATATATATATATATGAGTTTATTAAGTATTAACTAACATGATCACAAGGTCCCACAATAGGCTGACTGCAAGCTGAGGGGCAAGGTGAGCCAGCCCAAGTCCCAGTGCTAAAGAACCTGTAATTCGATGTTCAAAGGCAGGAAGCATCCAGCACAGGAGAAAGATGTAGGCTGGGAGGCTAGACCCCTCTCTCAATTCACATTTTTTCTGCCTGCCTTTTATTCACTGTAAGCTGATTAGAATGTGCCCACCATATTAAGGGCAGATCTGCCTTCCCCAGCCCACTGACTCAAATGTTAATCTCTTCTGGCAACACCCACATAGACACACCCAAGGCTAATATTTTGTATCCCTCAATCCAATCAAGTTATCACTCAGTATTAACCATCACGGATACTTATATCCGTTTCTCTATCTATAGCTCTGTATTCTGGACTTTAAGTTTTTGGTAGGGTTTACAAACCTATTTTAATTTATTTTTCCCTGTAAAAACCCTGAACAATATTATCTGACTCTGTTCTATGTCAAAAGAGAAATACACCTTTTTTTTTCTTTAATTTTCATCTTCCTCTTTGTTATTATCATGCAAATTTGGAAGCGGCTTTCACATATGAACAAGTAACTAATACATAGGGAATCCTTGTTTACAACTGTAGTTTTCTTCAGTTATTTCTCTAGTTACCAAACCCCATTATTATCCATTATTTATCATTGTAATGGAGATCACTGAACACTGCTTGATTTGTTATTATTTGCAATATATTTTACCTAAATACTTATATTTTCTTTCCTCAAATGAAAAATGTGACTAATTTCATGCACAGGTGAGTCTTTTATTTATTTTACTTTACTATAGTAAATAATTTGAACCTATATTGTTAAAACCTATTTTTCAACTCAATATATATTTTTAAAATCATGACTTTGACATTTCTGTTATTGATTTTATTTTTTCTTTAAATGAATCTACGTGAATTTACTGTTTCTTCCTTATATACTCTAATTATTTTCACCATGTCTTTCCAGGGTTTATGCATTACAGCAGTTCGTCTTGATTTATTTCCTATATGAGCATTCAATTTCCTCTTTTATGATTTTGCTTCCTACTTTACCCAATGTGATGTTAGTTCTACCATTAACTTGCAGTCCTTTATTTAGTTCAACCACCTGACTTTTCTCTTTGAAATGTATTGTTTGGTGTTTTTTAAATTTATTTTCTATCTCAATAAACACTTATCTCCTAATAGCAAATCTTTGATACAAACACCATGCTCTTCTTGCATGTTATTGAATATATTAAGCACATTTCTGAAATTTTATTTTGAAACCTGTGAAATATTATGTTTCACAAATAAGCCTCCTTCATCTTAAGCATGATGAAAACTTTGTTCTCTCTTCCACAGCATTTTTCTTCTTTAATGACATCTTTTGATATCCTTAATCATTCTTAAAGAATGAAAATTCTACTCAGTTGACTTTTGTTAAACAATCTGAATTTCTGAAGTTATATCATTACTCTCACCTCCTAAATGAGAAATGTTCAAATTGCCTTCACCCAGCCTAATTAACACTGTATAACAAGAATTAAATCAACAATAATATTTGCTAAAGATATACTTTCCCTAATTATTCTCTGACACTCAGAATCAATGGACAACATGGTAATTTAAATATTGGATTTGTGATATCATAAATTAGCTTCTTGTTTAACAGAGCCAACCTATGGAGCCTCTGAAATATATACATATGAAAAGAATGAATTGCAGATTGATTACACATTAATGTCACCCATGACTAAGAATTTTTGGTTCATGTCTATATGTTTTTCTTTATACTTAAATCATTAATTTAGTCAGTGGAAGTTTCACAATATTTTAAAATGTTAGGTGTCATTTATTTATTTATTTGAAAACCCCTTACTTTTAGTTACATCTTTTTCTTTGTTCTTATAGGTATTTTAGTAGAACAATAAGAAATACTCTATAAGGGGCACTAATGAAGCACATTTTTTCTTCATAAGTATGTGATGACAAAATGAATCAAAGTCTCAATAACCTATACGAAAATTTCTAAAGCTTTAGAAAATTCCATAAGCTTAGTTTTGAAATCAATAGCTTATATTCATTCATTGAACACTTATCACTTCATGATATTTTTCAAGATATTCTTGTTTTCCCTTTAATTGTTTATTCATACATTTTTATACTGTTAGAACATACATTTTTATACTGTTGGGTAGTCATGGTTTGCAATATGACTACCTCCCTCAATTAAATTAACAATCTCTGCTGACTTTTGTTTGTTTGTTTGTTTGTTTTTTGAGATGGAATCTTACTCTGTTGCCCAGGCTGGAGAGCAGTGGTACAAGCTCAGCTCACTGCAACCTCTGCCTCCAAGTTTCAAGCAATTCTCCTGCTTCAGGCTCCTGAGTAGCTGGGATTACAGGCATGCACTACCATGCCTGACTGATTTTTATATTTTTAGTAGAGATGGAGTCTCACCATGTTGACCAGGCTGGTCTAGAACTCCTGACCTCAAGTGATCCACCTATCTCAGCCTCTCAAACTGCTGGGATTACAGGCGTGAGCCACCACACCTGGCCCTCTACTGACTTTGTATTTTATTTATTTTTCAAGTGTTTTCTGTTGTGTACAGCATCATTTTTTGCAGTATATAGACATTGTGGGATAGTTAGATCTAGCTCATTAACCAAAATGTTACCTCACATTGTTATCATTTTTGTGATAAGAGCATATAACATCCACTCTATTTCTTTTTTCAAGAATACAATATTTCATCATTAATTATAGTTACCTTACTGTACAATAGCTACTTACTTTTAAAAAGACATGCAATTAAAGATCCTAATAGCAAGCCAATTCATTTTAAGATTATTTCAAGTTTTCAAACTTTGCTTAGGTATGGCTTCAATATAACTTGTATAATAAAATTGTTGCCTTTGAAATACCTCTGCATGAAAGAAAATCCAATACATTTTAAACTACAAAATTTGTAGGGAACATGATAGCTTTATACAGCAGTCCCACACCCCTGCCTACTTCTTTAAGCTAAGAGGATTCCCAGTAAATTGAGGTTAAAACAATAGAAGTCTTTAGCGAGTCATGTTTTTTGTGTTTTCTTTCCATTGGTAATAAGAAATAATTGTATTCAATATGAATAATAAATCGTTCCTATGTGTTTTCAAATGTTTGCCATGCATTCAGTTTTGATTTTTCAATACTGCTCTTAGTTGTACTATTATCCAAGCTGGACTAAATATAATTTCTTCTGACACTAAAACTATAGGTAAGATGTTGGTAATATAATTGTAATGCTGATACTTACACTACATGTATTGCTCTATTATAGTCAACAATAAAAGCATGCTGAAATGTTGTGAAAATGCCTCGTGACTGTATTATGTTATGATCTTTGAAAACCTTTATTTTTAGATGAAAGTAGTTTACTATACTGTATCAGCTATAATGAGCACCAATAAACAAGCTGCTTTGCCAAGGGCAAATATAATTTCAAGCAATAAAATCGGATCTACGACACTGTATCTTCTATTCTTCATTTCAGATTCATTAACTATTTTGGAGATCAATCTCTTTGACACAGTATATTTCTAACCTCATTTATGCCAGAATATGTACTCATTAGCATGTTTGAACTCCATAGCTAAACTGACAGGATTTCCCCCTTGCTTCGTGATATGACACATAATTTGAAAAGCAGGCCTTGAGCATTCTGACAACCACATTATTTAGGATACATTTTTTTTCTCTACATGTGTACATTGACGCACATCCTATACCTTTGAGGAGTACGTTAAACATATTGAAAAAAATAGTATTGTTTATAAAACTTTTTAAAATTTAAATAAGAGCAATGCTTTAAACTGTCTTTAGATATCAGTGTTTAGAAATATTAATATATTTTTATTTTTCTTCCTTATGTATAATTGTAAATTTTAACCATACGTGTGTGTGTGGGTAGATATAAAATGAAATCACTACATTTATCACCTAAAGCTTTTGCTGTTGACAACTTTTGGAAAGGTCATCTATTAAAATTTATAAGGTTCCTTCTAAGTGTCATAGCTCAGTTAGGTTCTTTACAGCTTCAACCTTATTTCCTTGACACAACTCACTGAAATACATTTAATAATGAGGAACAGAAAGAATAAAATATAACCAAGGAAAAAGTTGATATCAATCAAAAGTTATATTTCTAGGCAATTAAGACTACCAAATTTTCCTTTTTTTTTTCACTGAATATTGTATTAGGGTGTTTTTTTTTTTGTTTTTTGTTTTTTTTTTTTTGACAGAGTCTCGCTCTGTCGCCCTGGCTGGAGTGCAGTGGTGCGATCTCGGCTCACTGCAAGGTCCACCTCCTGGGTTCATGCCATTCTCCTGCCTCAGCCTCCCAAGTAGCTGGGACTACAGGTGCCCGCCACCACACCCAGTGAATTTTTTGTGTTTTTAGTAGAGACAGGGTTTCACTGTGTTAGCCAGGATGGTCTCGATCTCCTGACCTCATGATCCGCCCGCCTTGGCCTCCCAAAGTGCTGGGATTACACGCGTGAGCCACCGCACCTGGCCTAAATGTCTGTTTTTTATAACAAACAAGCAAACAAACAAACCAGAGTTGTTCAAATGTCTTCTCAGTACTTCATTTTGCTTGGACGTGGTGAATGCATAATTCCTTAGTAGGAAAGAGAATGGCAATTTTGAGGAAGGGTAAGTAGTTAGGGATGGGCTTGAATACTTGTGAGCAGTGCAAGAAAAACAAAAGAAGAAGGCTAGTTGAGAATAGGCTTGTTTTTCAAGTGAAGAAGTTTATTTAGTGTTTTCATTCTGACTATGAAGATACATAAAATATATTTGATCTGGGAAATGACATGATGGTTTTATTTTAATAAATTCTGCCAACCGCATGGAGGGGTACGGGATGCAAAAGGGGTTATTAAGGTGCCCGCTGCATATTTTCAGATATATTTAAGTTAAATGGAAGTTACAAAAGGACACTCAGTCTTAAATATTTAAAAATGAAAAAGTCATTAAAAGATTTACATTTGTGATTTTTTTGCTGGAAACATAGCAGGAAGTTCAGAACTAGATTTAGTCCTAGACCTGTGATATATTAGCTGCATTATTTTATCACATTACAAGCTAGGAAACTTAATTTTCTTATATGTAAAATGGGTTGAGAATACCTGATGCCTTAAGTAGTTATTATTTGAATTAAGTTCATGGGTGTATAATTAACACAGTTTTTCGGCACTGACAATACAACTCTGATTCAATTGGCTTCAGTGAAATGGAAACACAAACTTCCTGTGTGACCTGGAACCTGGGAGAGACTGGGGAGTTCTTTGAATAGTAACAACAGTAGTTGGTCAAGAAAGGACCTTTTTATGAAAGACTCAGGGGCCCAAATATTAATCATTGTAACTGTGGATCTAGAGTTAAAAAATAGAATGCATTGTTATAAATTTCAGCAAGAAAAAGGAAGAAAATAATGTGGACAAGAGCACTGGTATACCATGATTCTGTTTTAGACTCACAATATTATTTTGGAGTTAGCTCCTTACCAGAATTTTGCAATATCAAATCATGAAATTTAAGAAATGTGGCATATTATACTACTGTGTCAAGTTAAAATAACATTTTTAAAAACATTTAAGTTCAGGGGTACATGTGCAGGATGTGCAGATTTGTTACATAAGTAATTGTGTGTCATGAAGGTTTGTTATACTAAAATGACTTTTAAATTACCTCTCTTTTGTGAATTCCCTAGTGGTTTCATTATTTTTTTATTTGCCTTTCAACTTTACATTGCCCCTACCTCCCAGTAATTGCCGTACCAACTGCACTGGACCATAAGTGTGATAAAGACAAGATCTATGTCTCACTCCTGTCTTTTTCAGATAAATACTGCTTTGCACACTGTCTTGCTTAGAGAACATGTGGAACCATTAAGAGTTAACCAGAGAAATGAAGAATAAATACGTATTTTTAAATCTATTTTTGACACTAAATGGGGCATGTGTATTCCTAACTACATCCAAATATTCTTAATTCTAAGAAGTGTTTACTCCAATGCTCTCTATTTAATAATGGCTTTTCAAAAAAAAGAAAAAGTCCTACATTTAAGTTCACATTTGAGGTCACAAATGTCAATGTACAGTAATAAGTATCTTTGGGGAATTATTATACTTTACTTTCTCATTCTTTTGTTTTTATCTCAAGGGAGTATACATTTTTATTACATTAATGGATGAAAATGTTGAAGTCCTCTGTATGTATAAATCTGAGAATGTAGGGCAGAGAATCTTACAGAATCAGTTCAAGAGAAAAGCCCTAAACAAAAACGCTATAAAGAGTGGAGCACATTATACATAAAGTTATTAAGAGTCTAATTAAAGGATAAGAGTATGATTGAGTATTGAGGATCATTTTTGGCAGACTTTACTTTTCTCAGTCCAGATCCAAGAAACCCAGAGAATAACTTGCTTTCTGAGAATACAGATATCAAGAAATCAGATTGGAAAAACTACCAACTACAAAAAGTGACACACTGCTCCTCCTCCTGCCAGTAAATATTGGTAATAATTTAGAAAGGCTTGATACTGATGCCTGCTAACAACCCAGGCATACAGTAGATGCCAGTAACCCATATTCATATTTTACTTTGGATTGGGAAATGTCCAGACGCTGATGGACATCTGGCCTATGTGACTACTAAATGCCACTAAGATGATGATTGATGTGCTTTTCATCAGCGATATGAGGACTACAAGTTGTCAGATTTAAGCATTTCACCATTAGAATGAGTGTTAGAAACAGAAAAGAAATTATTATTTAGTTCCATGTCAAAAATATAGTATCTTTACTTGCTCTATTATCTGTTTATCCACACACAAAAAGCCATGGTACTCTTTAATAAGTTCCAAAAGTATGGCTCAAAGATGACCAAGGAGGCGGAGAACAGCCTTAACAGAACAAAGACTATTCGATCAGAAACAAAGGTGAGAACATCATGACTTGTAAATATATATTAATAGCATCAATATTAGTTACAGAATAGGTACTATAAAGGCTTCTGATTAAATAAAATACAAATTATAGCTAAAAGAAATGTATCAGTCATAAAACCATATAATAGCATACATTAAACACTACCTTTGAAGCATGAAAGGTATTTCTTGGAATTAGAGTAATTCTTTACAATTTAATAAGACTCTACAGATACAAAATAATTTTATGTAATCTTATTTTATTTGATCTTCCCTTTGATTCTTTGAAATAGATGATATCATTGACAATATTATTTTGAAAATAATAAAACTGAATATCAGAGAGTGTTACTGAATTTGCCCTGAGTGTATGACTCTCAAAAGAGATGCATTGCTTTCAATCCCAGTGCCTTCCAACTGAAACAACCTGCCTATTAACAACATGTTTGGATAGAATTGGAATGGAAATGGGCTGAGAATTATTGTAGTTCGAAAAAAAAATGAAGCTCATGGAAATTACGCAATTTGTCTATATTTGTAAATCAAGTGATTGTCAGACTTCAGATTAGAACTTAACTTACCCAAATTGTACTTCCAGAGCAACACTAGGGAAATAAACTAAAAATAAAATGTTGCTTTATAAGTTAATACTAAACTTAGAATTCATTTATGTATGAATTACTGAACCAGTAAGTTTAAAAAGGAATGTAAGCTGTATTGTAGTATCACCCTAATGTTTTAAAAGTTGATCTCTAAAAATAAAAAAAAAAGTTCCATATAAAATGTGTATTTTGTACCTGTTAGAAAGTACTTGGCACCGGGCGCGGTGGCTCACGCTTGTAATCCCAGCACTTTGGGAGGCCGAGGCGGGCGGATCACGAGGTCAGGAGATCGAGACCACGGTGAAACCCCGTCTCTACTAAAAATACAAAAAATTAGCCGGGCGTGGTGGCGGGCGCCTGTAGTCCCAGCTACTCGGAGAGGCTGAGGCAGGAGAATGGCGTGAACCCGGGAGGCGGAGCTTGCAGTGAGCCGAGATTGCACCACTGAACTCCAGCCTGGGCGACAGAGAAAGACTCCGTCACAGAAAAAAAAAAAAAAAAGAAAGAAAGTACTTGGCTAGATAGTTTAGTGTGTGACATCTATTATAACAAACGATTGAGATCAGGCTAGACAAAAAGTATTAGTTGGCTATAAAATTTTATTGCAAAAATAAATTACTCATGCATGTCAAAAATTTTCAGAATAAATAATGAAATCCCACTTTGTTAAGAAGTCTTACCATTTACTAATAAGCTCATATAAGAGAAATACAGAGAAACAGGAAAACAAAGAATTTGTTTACAAAGTCTCTGGTGAGCATTCTTGTCAGCAGGAATACGTATCATGTACAAGGTCATGATGCTGTTTACGTTAGGTTAAATGCACTAATTAATACTTTCTTTTGACTCTACCTACAGGGAAATAGAAGTAGAAAGTGTTAGCAAGCTAGAGATTTATAAGATTGTGTTTAGCGACAAGTGTTCTGCTGTATCCCCTTTACCCCCACCCCTCAATGTTCAACTTCTAGTGATCTTCCCATTGTTTCCATGTGGTTTACTGGAAATGTAACATTTTGCAATGTCTGTTGAAGGGGTAATATTTGCATCCAAGCCCTAATGTTTATGCCCAGCAGCGTAGTATGGAGAGACCTTTATTAATAAAACATTCATGTTTTCTTTATCTCTTACTTGCTCTTTTCCTAGGGATGGAGGTTGGAGTGAGAAGGAAAACTGCCTGGCCGGGCGCGGTGGCTCAAGCCTGTAATCCCAGCACTTTGGGAGGCTGAGGCGGGCGGATCACGAGGTCAGGAGATCGAGACCATCCTGGCTAACACGGTGAAACCCCGTCTCTACTAAAAATACAAAAAATTAGCCGGGCATGTTGGCGGGCGCCTGTAGTCCCAGCTACTCGGGAGGCTGAGGCAGGAGAATGGCGTGAACCCGGGAGGCGAAGCTTGCAGTGAGCCAAGATCGCGCCACTGCACTCCAGCCTGGGGGACAGAGCAAGACTCCATCTCAAAAAAAAAAAAAAAAAAAAAGGAAAACTGCCTGACTAATGATTTTGGAAAGAGAAACTAGGCATGGTCCCTTGCTCTTTCTCTTTCCCTTAAGACTTTGCTGACCATTGAGTGCATGAAATCTAATGTAAACTCCTTTCTTATACAGATAAAGCCATATTTTCCATACTCACTTTGTTCATAATAAAGGTAATATTTTTACCCTTAAAACTTTATTATATGTCATTATATTTTCAACTGGATGGACACTCAGATAGAAAAAATAGGATGATATTTATTTAGCTCTTTGAACACTCAAAATTTGTTGCATTGATCTGTTTGCCTCAAGAAATAGGCAAAGAAAGTAAAATTTATAGAATAAAATACAAACGGAGTGGTTGAGGTTTTTGATGTGGCTACAGCCTTGAACTTGAGTATGTTATTGGGAAGCTGTGATGTTGGTGGCTTATAAAGGCTTAAATTGGATCATATGACTGGGTTTGCCTTATGTTTTCAGGTTACAAATTCTGAACAACTGGCATCCAATCAACAGAATGTATACTGACAAGTCTAAAGCCAAGAGTTTAGATTCTACATACTCACATACCACTGAATCACTCTTATGTCTACGTAACAGCAAATACTGGGTTCTAGAAACAATTTGTTTTAGAGTATGTGCATTATAGGCCTAAAATGGAGTGTTTATTAAATGTTGCAGGTATTCAGTCCGTTGCTGAAATGATTTTGCTTGCCCTATTAAATATTTTCTGCCTTATAAAAAATGAGGCAAATAAAAACTTTGAATGCGTAAAACATCTTATGTCCTAAACAAACTAAGAAATTACACTCATTCTAACCAGAGGCACTTCACATGGCAATTGCTTGAGGAATGCCAACTCTACCCAGGAATTAAGCACCCTTCTCCCTAATACTGGGAAATAAGAAATTGGAAGGATAAATTTTTAACTTTTTTTGTTGAAACATTGGTTTTAGATTTTAAGACCAAGCAAATATTTTGGATTTTATTTTAACTTTATTTCTCTGTGAGAATTTGATAAGGGGATAAAATTATATTAGTTTAGATTCTGTGCCATTTCCTTTCATTTTTAAAGTTCCAATGACTTTATTCAACAATGAAGCTGCACACAATTTAAGATGAAGAATAGAATAAAAAATTAATTTCAACCTCGCATACAAAGTAACCTAAGCATTAATTAATACACTACTCTGATTCTTTTGAGGGTCCTCTGGTATCAAAATATCTACTAGTGCCCAGTGATCTCATGAATATGAAAGAAGTCAGGGTTGTTGCTGTAAATTGGCTTTATGAAAGTGAAATTAGGCCCATCTTGATGGAATATTGACCTTCAAAAAAAGAAGAGTGATAGTTCAAATGACCACAAATTCAACATTTAATCTGAACGTATTAAATAATTCCACTTAACTAATGACATAAGCCACATGTTTCAATATTATCTTTATTGGTAATAAAGGTAATATTGATACAAATCTGACACACTCTTGTCTTTATTCCTCAGTTTGTTGGAAACAGCCTCTGGTAAGTAAAGCAGTGGAAAGAAGTACTCAATGCCTAACATTTGCTTTGTTGTTATTTCTGTTGAACTAATTACTTTACTTTCTAAAATACATTAAAATTTTCAAAAATTAACAAAAATGACACACCTGATTCCGAGATATCATTTACTCATTTCATTGAGGTTTAACATTTTCTCCCTATCATGAGAACAGCATGAGGGTGTTCCCCATGATTCAATTACCTCCCACTGGGTCCCTCCCATGACATATGGGGATTATGAGAACTACAATTCAAGATGAGATTTTGGGTGGGACACAGTCAAACCATATCATTCTGCCCTTGGCCCCTCCCAAATCTCATGTCCCCACACTCCAAAACACAACCATGACTTTCCAACAGTCCCTGAAAGTCTTAATTCATTCCAGCATTAACTCAAAAGTCCAAGTCCAAAGTCTCACCGGAGACAAGGCAAGTCCCTTCCACCTAAGAGCCTGTAAATTGAAAAGCAAGTTAGCTATTTCCTAGATACAATGTAGGTACAGACATTGGGTAAATACACCCATACCAATTAGTAGAAATTGTCCAAAATGAAGGGGCTGCAGGCCCCATGCAACTCTAAAATCCAATAGAGCAGTCACTAAGCCTTAAACATTCAAAATGAACTCTTTTGACTGCATGTCTCACATCCAGGTCACAATGATGCAAGAGGTGGGCTCCCAGGTTCTTGGGCAGCTCCACCCCTGAGGCATTACAGGTTACAGCTACCCTTCTGGCTGCTTTCACAGGCTGGTGTTGAGTATCTGCAGCTTTTCCAGTTGCACAGTGCAAGCTGTCAGTGGATCTACCATTCTGGGGTCTGGAGGATGGTGGTCCGCTTCTCACAGCTCCACTAGCAGTGCCCAGTGGGGACTCTGTGTGGGGGCTTCAACCCAACACTTCTCTTCTGCACTGCCCTTGCAGAGGTTCTCTATGAAGGCTCTGCCCATGCAGCAGACTTCAGCCTGGACATCCAAGCATTTCTTTACATCCTCTCAGATACAGGTAGAGGTTCCCAAACTTCAATTCTTGCCTCCTGTGCAACCACAGGACCAACACCATGAGGAAGCTGCCAGGGCTTGGGCTTTCACCCTCTGTAGCAATGGGCTGAGCTGTACTTTGGCCCCTTTTAGCCACAGCTGCAGCAGGTTGGATGCAGGGCACCAAGTCCAGCTGCACACAGCAGGGGGGCCTGGACCCAGCCCAGGAAACTATTTTTGCCTCCTGGGTCTCTGGGCCTTCAATGGGAGGGGCTGCTGTGAAGAACTCTGACATGCCCTGGAGACATTTTCCCCACTGCCTGAGTGATGAGCGTTTGGCTCCTCATTAACTATGCAAATTTATGTAGCAGGCTTGAATTTCTCCCCAGAAAAGGTGTCTTTCCTTTCTACCACATGGCCAGACTGCAAATTTTCCAAACTTTTATGCTCTGCTTCCCCTTGAATGCTTTGCTGCTTAGAA
This sequence comes from Symphalangus syndactylus, assembly GCF_028878055.3. Lineage (NCBI taxonomy): Eukaryota > Metazoa > Chordata > Mammalia > Primates > Hylobatidae > Symphalangus > Symphalangus syndactylus. The sequence continues at coordinate 66,280,925 of NC_072437.2, forward strand.
ATTTCTTCAACCACATAATCCAAATCATCTCTCTCACAGTCAAAGTTCCACAGATCTCTAAGGCAAGGACAAAAACCCACCAGTCTCTTTGCTAAAGCAAAGCAAGACTGACCTTTACTCCAGTTCCCAGCAAGTTTCTCATCTCCATCTGAGACCACCTCAATCTGGAATTCATTTTCCATATCATTATCAGCATTTTGGTCAAAGCCATTCAACAAATCTCTAGGAAATTCCACACTTTATGATATATCTGTCTTCTGAGCCCTCCATGTCTCTAGAAAATTTCTTACTTTTTCACATTTTCCTGTCTTCTGAGCTTTCCAAGTCTCTAGGAAATTCCAAACTTTCCTACATTTTCCTGTGTTCTTCTGAGCCCTCCAAACTGTTCCAGCCTCTGCCTGTTACTCACTTCCGAAGCTGCTTCCACATTTTTGAGTATCTTTACATCAGAGCCCTACTATCCTGGTACCAATTTACTGTATTAGTCTGTTCTCATGCTGCTATGAATAAATACCTGAGACTGGGTAATTAAAAAAGAAAAAAAAAAAGGTTTAATTGACTCACAGTTTTGCAGGGCTGTGGGGGCCTCAGGAAACTCACAATTATGGCAGAAGGGAAAGTAAACATGTCCTTCTCATGGCTGCAGGAGAGAGAAGTGCCTGGCAATGGGAGAAACATCCCTTATAAAACAATCAGATCTCGTGAGAACTCGCTCACTATCACAAGAACAGCATGATGGTAACTGCCCCTGTGATTCAATTACCTCCCACTGGGTCCCTCATGACATGTGGGGATTATGGGAACTACAATTCGAGATGAGATTTTGGATACCATTACACTTTTATAAGCCAAGTGAGCTTGGGCTACTTTGTATCAATGTTCTTCAACCCAGCAAATGTTTTATTATTAACATTGTTACAGTCTCTAACAATCTAACATGAAAGAATGTCTGGCTTTTCCTATTTTCCTTGCAAGGAAATTATTTAGCTAAATTATTTAGCTGAAATTATTTAGCTAAAAATTATTTAAATCTTTAAATCTTTAAAATAAATTTAAATTGTTTACATTTAAATATTATTTAGCTAAATAATTTTTAATTAAAACATAAATGTGAGTAAAAGAACTTGTTATTATGTTACATGGTATGATTTTTCATGTTGGCCAATCAATAAAAATTGTGTTGGTAAGAAGATATGGAATTAAATAAGAAAAATATATAATAAAAAGTATATTTTTAGATAGTTATAATAACAAAATAATCTAAAATGAATGATCTCAAATTAAGCTATCTGAGAGCTGATGACTAGATAAAAAAATTAAATATAATTGCTTGGAGTTTCATGTTAATTTTCTAGATTGTAATGATTTTGTAATGAAAATAACCAATTATTAAGCAATTAATATAAGTGCAAAATAGTGTTAAATTCTAAACATAACAGATGCTAAAATAAACAGTGAAATTTATTTTATTATTCCTTATTTTCACTTGGGTAGTTACTTATACCCAGTAGTCATCCAGGAGCGGGTTGTTCCATTTTGATGTAATTGTGCAGCTTTGAGTGAGTTTCTTAATCCTGAGTTCTAACTTGATTGCACTGTGGTCTGAGAGACTGTTTGTTATGATTTCCGTACTCTTGCATTTGCTCAGGAGTGTTTTGCTTCCAATTATGTGGTCAATTTTAGAATAAGTGCAATGTGGTGCTGAGAAGAATGTATATTCTGTTGATTTGGGGTGGAAAGTTCTGTAGATGTCTTTTACGTCCACTTGGTTCAGAAGTGAGTTCAAGTCCTGAATATCCTTGCTACTTTTCTGTCTCGTTGATCTGTCTAATATTGACAGTGGGGTGTTAAAGTCTCCCACTATTATTGTCTGGCAGTCTAAGACTCTTTATAGGTCTCCAAGAACTTGCTTTATGAATCTGGGTGCTCCTGTATTGGATGCATATATATTTAGGATAGTTAGCTCTTCCTGTTGCATTGATCTCTTTACCATTATGTAATCCCCTTCTTTGTCTCTTTTGATCTTTGTTGGTTTAAAGTCTGTTTTATCAGAGACTAGGATTGCAACACCTGTTTTTTTTTTTACTTTCCATTTGCTTGGTAAATCTTCCTCCATCCCTTTATTTTGAGCCTATGCGTATCTCTGCATGTGAAATGGGTCTCTCCTGAATACAGCACACCTATGAGTCTGGACTCTTTATACAATTTGCCAATCTGTGTCTTGGAATTGGGGCATTTAGCCTCTTTACATTTAAGGTTAATATTGTTATACGTGAATTTGATCCTGTCATTATGATGCTTGCTGGTTATTTTGCCCAATAGTTGATGCAGTTTCTTCATAGTGTCGATGGTCTTTACAATCTGATATGTTATTTGCAGTGGCTAGTAGCGTTTTTCCTTTCCATATTTAGTGCTTCCGTCAGGAGCTCTTATAAGGCAGGCCTGGTGGTGACAAACTCTCAGCATTTGCTTATCAGTAAACGATTTTATTTCTCCTTCCCTTATGAAGCTTAATTTGGCTGGGTATTAAGTTCTGGGTTGAAAATTCTTTCTTTAAGAATGTTGAATATTGGCCCCCACTCTCTTCTGACTTGTAGGATTTCTGCAGAGAGATCCGCTGTTATTCTGATGGGCTTCCCTCTTTAGGTAACCCAACCTTTCTCTCTGGCTGCTTGGGTAGTTATTTATAAATGTAGAAATATAAAATGTTATTTTATTTAATGCATTTTTCTTTAAGAGATGGTGGAAACCATCAAACTGGCACTTTTCACTGCATGATTACCACTACCACCATAAAATTATTAGAAGTATTTCAGTAGGCAATAAACCATAAGCTAAACCATTTATTATAAAAATCACTTTGCTAGATACATACATTTATGAATTACAAAATAACTATGATTCATTTAAAAATATTTCAGACATCTTTGATCACTGTGTTATATGAGGGAAGAAAATGTGAAGCATTGTTGAGATGAACATGTTTTCATGGGTAAAGAAACAAATATTTTATTATTTTTATGAGAGAATTGTATATATTTTAATATAAACAACTTTTAAAACCTTAAAATGCTATATTCTTTTAAACAATTTGAGTATATGTTAAAACTTAGATATATTTAAAGTATAGAATATATTGAATACATTTTATCATTTTAATATGAATTTATGTTTTAATCTTTCTACTTTCCCTAGGAATATTCCTCAATTTATTATATAAGAGATAAATTGCTTTATCAACATAATGTTTTCAAATAATTTGGGGCTATGCATAGTAGGAAGAAAAGCTTAAATTAAATATGAAACTGGCTGGGTGTGGTGGCTCACGGGTGTAATCCCAGCACTTTGGGAGGCCGAGGTGGGAGGATCACAAGGTCAGGAGATCAAGACTATCCTAGCTAACATGGTGAAACCTCATCTCTACTAAAAATACAAAAAATTAGCCAGGCGTGGTGGCAGGTGCCTGTAGTCCCAGCTACTCAGGAGGCTTAGGCAGGAGAATGGCATGAACCCAGGAGGTGGAGCTTGTAGTGAGCCGAGATCACGCCACTGCACTCCAACCTGGGCGACAGAGCAAGACACTGTCTCAAAAAAAAAAAAAAAAAAAAATTAGAACTATGATCTAATGGGAAAATGAGAAAAATTATGAAAATTGTGGATGATTCAATACAAAGTGTATTTAATAAACATAATGATAGCTATTCATGTTTTAGTCATCCTTTGCTCAAATATTAATAATTTCTTTCTATAATATAAGCTTGCTATTTTCTATCTGATGCTATAGGACTTTCTTGGGACCCTCCGGCTAAATTGAGGTTCTAGTACCAGAGCCATTATCAACCTTGCCCTAATAGGAAATGAGGGGAGCTGTACATGAGTATTTACAGTGTGTCTCTCACAGTGTTGCAGGAAAAGGAAGCCCCAACTTTGAGCCTCCACCTGTGAAATTTCTTGGCTTCCTCCAGGAAGGGATTCAAAGGCAAGCAGGTGGTAGAAGAAAGCTTTTTTGAAGTGGCAGGGTTGCAGCTCCATGACTGCTCTTGCAGAGCAAGGCTACCGCATAGACAGAGCATCAAAAGTAGCAGCTCAGGGGCAGTTCTGTAATCACATGTATATCCACTTTTAATTGCACGTGCATCAAGGCACAAGTTATTCCGAAATTCCTAGAAAATGGTGGTAACTTCCGGGCATTGACAGGGAATGGGTAAACTGTCACGGTGCTGGTGGGCATGTCAGTCGGTCTTCAACCTGGTCTGGAGTTGAGCCCAGCCTCCAGAATCAAGTTCTACTTCCTACCTCAACAAGATACTTCTTTTATCTGGCAGCAACCTAATGCCTAGCTCTCCCACCCATGACCAGGGCTCACTCACATGGAGAACTTGTTTATGTTGGCAAACACTCTTATGGCTCTTGTCTTACCCATTGCTGACCCACGCCTGCCTGACCATTGCTCTGGTGCAGAGGGAAAGTGGGAGCACAGTCTGCTAGGCAGGAGAGAGAGCTCTAGGTTTTTATCCCAGGCCATAGGCTTGTGCCATTTGGGTTTGGTGTAGAACTAGAAATTGTGTCAGGGTAGCTAAGCCCTGCTTCTGGTATGAGAAAGTTAAACTTGTACTCAAAATGGATGTTGAGGCAATTTAAAATGATAAGAATTTACTACCAGATTGAAAAGCTGTTAAGAAAAGACTGATTTCATTTAAATCATTCAATCAAGATAAAGGTCAAAGTTATCAATGTAAATAAAAGACCTAAATAAAGATTAAATTTCAACTCATTCCTGATGTTGAATTGTTGGTAAGAGAAAATTTAACCATATCTAATGGTAATTTGAAAAACATCCTAAATCAAGAACAATGTAGAACATGTAAAATAAACAAATAGGTAAACACACATATATACAAAGATATACAAGCATACTTCCAAAATGACATACATATATTAACATTACATATACTTGTAAGACATCCATTTGTACCACATTTAAAACTCTTGAATATCCAAATAATCTTTATTTACTTACATTTGCTGGTGTAGCTTACTTCACAGAAAACCTTTTCTGTTCTTTGTTTTATTTAAGGTAAAGTTTGAAAATCAATACCAATTTTTGACATGAAATATGTCTCATTCTCTTCCAGTCTAATATTTTTCATAGTTTATTGGCCCCCACATAAAATTCAATTCTGCACAACATGCTATCTAAGAGCTAATCCAGGATAAGATTTTCTTAGATGAAAATGAATAGTCCATTCAATCTTATTTTTTCAATCTGAGACATGTTTAACACTTTGTATAGTGGAGTTAATATTTGTCCTATTAAACATATGGCAAAAATAATGATAATGTTAACATGCATGAGTTCAGGGATCTAATCTCTTATAAAATCTGGGTGTCAATAATACCAAATTGCCATTTCACAACATATCACGAATTGAAGGCAAGGCTACAGAAGAATTCAAAAAGGCTATAGTAATTCAAGGAGCTTGTGGTTCTTCCCAAGCTCTTTGTTTTTCTACAACATAACAAAAAAAAGTTAAAATTTTCTTTAAATAAATATATATTCTGAAACTGTTATTTATAGAGATTGTTTTTATTAAAAAAAAATTCCAAGGATAGTGGCATGGTTTGGCTGTATCCTCACTCAAATTATGTCTTGAATTGTAACTCCCACAGTTCCCTTGTGTCATGGGAGAAACCTGGGGGGAGGTGATTGAATTTTGGGGGCGAGTCTTTCCTGTGCTGTTCTTGTGATAGTGGATGAGTCTCACGAGGTCTGATGGTTTCAAAAATGGGAGTTTCTCTGCACAAGCTCTCCCTTTGCCTGCTGCCATCCACATAAGATGTGACTTGCTCCTCCATGCCTTCTGCCATGATTGGGAGGCCTCCTTAGCAAGGTGAAACTGTGAGTGCATTAAACCTCTTTCTTTTATAAAGTACCCAGTCTCAGGTATGTCTTTATCAGCAGCATGAGAAGGACTAATACAGTAAATTGGTACCAGTAGAGTGGGACACTCTTGAAAAGATACCCAAAAATGTGGAAGCAACTTTGGAACTGGATAACAGGCAGAGGTTGGAACAGTTTGGAGGGCTTAGAAGAAGACAGGAATATGTGGGAAAGTTTGGAACTTCCTAGAGACTTGTTGCATGGCTTTGCCCAAAATGCTGATAGTGATACGGACAATAATGTCCAGGCTGAGGTGGTCTCAGATGGAGATGAGGAACTTTTTGGGAACTGGAGCAAAGGTGACTCTTGTTATGTGTTAGCAAAGAGACTGGTGGCATTTTGCCCTTGCCCTAGAGATTTGTGGAACTTTGAAGTTGAAAGGGATGATTTAAGATAAATGCCAGTAGAAATTTCTAAGCAGCAAGCGTTCAAGATGTGACTTGGGTGCTGTTAAAAGCATTCAGTTTTAAAAAGGAAACAGAGCACAAAAGTTTGGAAAAATTACAGCCTGACAATGGGATGAAAGAAAATCCTATTTTCTGAGGAGAAATTCAAGCAGGCTGCAGAAATTTACATCAGTAACAAGGAGTTAAATGTTAATTACCAAGACAATGAGGAAAATGTCTCTGGGAATGTCAGAGGCCTCCCATCACAGGCCCAGAGGTTTAGGAGAAAAAAAATGGTTTCCTGGACTGGGCCCAGGGTTCCTCTGTTGTGTGCCGTCTAGGGACTTTGTGTCCTGCATCCAAGCTGCTCCAGCTGTGACTAAAAGGGGCCAAGGTATAGCTCAGGCCATTGCTTCAAAGGGTAGAAGCCCCAAGCGTTGGCAGCTTCCATGTGGTATTGAGCCTGTGGGTGCACAGAATTCAAGAATCAAAGTTTGAGAACCTCTGCCTAGATTTCAGAGGATGTATGGAAATGCCTGGATGCCCAGGCAGAAGTTTGCTGCAGGGGCAGGGCCCTCATTGAGAACCTCTGCTAGGGCGGTGAGGAAGCGAAATGTGGGGTCGAAGCCCCCACACAGTCCTTACTGGGGCACCACCTAGTGGAGTTGTGAGAAGAGGGCCGTTGTCCTCCAGACCCCAGAATGGTAGATCCATTGACAGCTTGCACCGTGTGCCTGGAAAATCCACAGACACTAAATGCCAACCCATGAAAGCAAATGGGAGAGAAGCTATATCCTGCAAAGCCACAGGGGCAGAGCTTCCTAAGACCAGGAGAACCCACCTCTTGCCTCAGCATGACCTGGATGTGAGACATGGATTCAAAGGAGATCATTTTGGAGCTTTAAGACTTGACTTCCCTACTTGATTTTGAACTTGCATGGTGCCAGTAACCCATTTGTTTTGGCCACTATCTCCCATTTGTAATGGCTGTATTTATCCAAAGCCTGTATCCCCATTGTATCTAGGAAGTGACTAACTTGCTTTTGATTTTACAGGCTCATAGGCAGAAGGAACTTGCCTGGTCTCAGATGAAACACTGGACTGTGGACTTTTGAGTTAATGCTGAAATGAGTTAAGGCTTTGGGGGACTCTTGGGAAGACATGTTTGGTTTTGAAATGTGAGGACATGAAATTTGAGAGGGCCCAGGGGTGGAATGATATGTTTGGTTGTGTCCCCACCCAATTTTCATTTTGAAATGTAACTCCCACAATTTCCACGTATTGTGGTAGGAACCCAGTGGGAGGTGATTGAATTATGGGGACAGGTCTTTCCTGTGCTTTTCTCATGATAGTGAATGAGTCTCACAATATCTCATGATTTTGAAAATTGGGAGTTTCCCTGCGCAAGCTCTCTCTTTGCCTGCTGCCATTCACATAAGATGTAACTTGCTCTTACCAGCCTTCCGCCATGATTGAGAGGCCTCCCCAGCCATGTGGAACTGTAAGTCCATTAAACCTCTTTCTTTTGTAAATTAACCAGTCTCAGGTATGCCTTTATCAGCAGTGCAAGGACAGACTAGCACAGATAACTCTTATTATTACTGCATTCCTATAAAGTCTAGATATATTTTGTCAATTAAAAGAGCCAAATTCTGTAAAATATTTGAAGAGATTTATTCTGAGACAAATATATGTGACAATGGCCAGTGACACAGCCCCAGGAGGTCCTGAGAATATATGCCCAAAATGGTATAATTGCAGCTTGGTTTTATATGTTTTAGGGAGACATAAGATACCAATTGATACATGTAAGGTATACATTGGTTCAGGACAGTAACTTGAAGCAGGGTAGGGATGGTGTGAGGGTCAGTCTTCAGGTTATAGGTAGATTCAAAGATTGCCAATTCTGATTGGCAATTGGGTGAAATTTTGTTGAAAGAGTTAAGAAATTATCTAAAATCCTAGAATCAATAGAAGTGAGTGTCTGGGTTCAGATAAACGGTTGTGGAGACCAAGGGTCTTATTATGCAGATAAAGCCTCGAGGTAGCAGGCTTCAGAGAGAATAGATTATAAATGTTTCAGATAAGACTTTAAAAAATGACAGACTCTTAGTTAATTCTCTCCTGGATCAGAGAAGAGACCTGGAAGGGAAAGAGGATTCTCTACAGAATGTAAATTTTCCCCACAAGAGACAGCTTTGCAGAGCCATTTCAAAATATGTCAAATAAATATATATTATGGTAAAATGCTTTGATTGCTTTCAGGGCCTGCTGTCCTGTTGATATCTTATTGCTACAAAGAGTCTGTTTTGTCAGTCTTTTTTTTTTTTTGAGACGGAGTCTCGCTCTGTCGCCCAGGCTGGAGTGCAGAGGCGCGATCTGGGTTCACTGCAAGCTCCGCCTCCCGGGTTCACGCCATTCTCCTGCCTCAGCCTCTCCGAGTAGCTGGGACTACAGGCGCCCGCCACCACGCCCGGCTAATTTTTTTGTATTTTTAGTAGAGATGGGGTTTCACCGTGGTCTCGATCTCCTGACCTTGTGATCCACCCGCCTCAGCCTCCCAAAGTGCTGGGATTACAAGCGTGAGCCACCGCGCCCGGCTGTCAGTCTTAAAGTCTGTTTTAATGTTAATGCTGGTCAGTTGTGCCTGAATTCAAAAGGGACAAGGGTATAACGAGGCATGTCTAACCCCCACTTCCCACCATGGCCTGAACTAGTTTCTTGGGTTAACTTTGCAATGCCCTTGGCTGAGAGGAGGGGTCCATTCAGTTGGCTGGGGGAATTAGAACTTTATTTTTGATTTATAATTTTCAAGTATTCTTTCCTGCTATAGAAATCTACTTGTCATGTGTTGTAACATACTTAATATAATTAATTACATAAATTATTCTATTAAAAGTACCTATTTTAATAGCATAATTTACTAAATCTTATGTAATTAAATCATAATATATGTTGAGCATGAAGTTATCAGAAGTAATCGCACTTTACTAAAGCACTTCTCTGAAATACATCCAAAAAATGTGCTGTTAATAAGAGCATGTTACAATTATTACATAATATAAAAATACAACATTTCTTGTTAAGCCACACATTTTCCAAATTATTCAAAACTTCTTATAACTACTGGTTCTCAGGCAAAAGGAACAAGTGCATGTCCATAGCAAAACAAGGAGTTCAATTATTAACTTTATGTAAAAGAAGAAAAATTCAATAAGAATTATTTTATAACAACATTTCAATTGGTTAAAAATAATCAAATATCAGAATACAGTTCAAGAAAATAGTAATCTGTTGAAGAGGCAATTTTTAATGTTAACTGAAAGTGGCAATAGAAGTAAGCTATTACTTCTTCAAAACTAATACAGATTTTGAAGATATTAACTTTCCAGCTACTTTCTTAACTAGTTTTGGAATCTCAGGAAAGCTACTTCTTACATTCTCTGGGTTTTAATTTCCTCATTTATAAAATGAGAGGTTTGTCCTCATTGATTTCCAACCATTACTTAAAACATATCATTCATGGCTACTCAAAGAAGATGACAGTGCCTCTGGCTTACCCTTATGCTCCCACATGTCCCTTGGAAGGAATGTCACAATACGAAACTAGCAAGAAACCTGCAACAGCTCTGGAAATCAAAAGTGAGTGCCCTCTACTTGTCATAAATTGGGGTTTCTGCAGTGATGGGACAGTTGCTGTCAGATTTAAAATAATACCCGAAGGTCAATTCAAAAGGCATGCCTCTTACTCCCAAAAGAACCTGATTTCCTAAGAAATAAGAGGAAAGGCTAACCAAGATGGCCTTAGTCCCCGTCAACTTAACTAAACTTTTAGACAGAATTCTTCCTGACTGTAGGCCCCTGACCTACCCTTTATTTGAGCATTTACTTTAGAAAAGTTCCAACTGTAAATTCTTTCTCTGTCCTTTTGAGATATAAATCTTCTCTCAGCCTCTTGCCAGAAATGCCTTTCTGAAGGACCTGGGGATCATCTGTTTTAAATGTAATAATCTAAAGAGATAGCATCCCAATCTCCTGGTTTGTAGGGGAGGGCAGGAGCCTAATGTCAGTAAGCAACAATTAACAAACACAAATGTTCTAATCACAATGACCAACCCTCTCCTCCAACATCCTCCAGTATTTTTCCGTGAGCTCACCACAGAGGTGAAAAACCCTTCCACCTTTTGTGGAATGGTATACAAGCTTCTGTACCTCCTTAGGGGGATTGGGTCTTCATTCTGAACACTCCCGTGCATACACATTCAGTTTGTGTGCCTTTTTTTCTATTAATCAGTCTGCTCATGTCAGTAATTTTTCAGCAAATCTTTAAGTGGCCGAGGGCCTTGACCCCCCCACTCCAACAATATACACATGTGCACACACATGCAAACACACACAAAATGGGAATTGCCTCACTTGATTGTGGAGTCAAGAAGTCTGAAAATCAGCAGGAGAGCCCATGGTGTAAGTTCCAGTCTGAGTCCAAAGACCCGGAAAACACCAGCATGGATGTCTGAGGGCATAAGAAAATGGATGTCCCAGTTCAAACCCAGTGAATTTCCTTCTTTGCTTTTTTTGTTTTATTTTGACATGAAACAGATTGGATGATACCACCTTCTTTGGTGAGGGTAATCATTACTCATTTCATTGATTCAAATGCTAATCTCTTGTAGAAACAATCTTACAGACACAATCAGAAGTAATGTTTTACCAGCTTGTTCACATAGCTTGTAAACACATAGCTTGTAAACACATAGCTTGTAAACACATAGCTTGTTTAACAGCTTGTTTACAGTAATGTTTACATACCTTGGCCCAGTGAAATTGACACGTGAAATTAACCATCACAAATTGAAAAAGAAAAAAATGTGCTACAACCATACTGTGGAATTTTATAATCTGCTAAAAGGAATGAGTTAAAACTACATCCATTGTTTAAGAGGCATATCCATGTTAAGGCAAATAAAAAAAATTGCAGAGCAATGTATATAATAATTTGCCTTTAAAAATATACTAACCAAATAACCAAGCATGGAGAAAGCTGTGAAAAAACATAAAAACTGTGCTGCCATTATCATTCATGTTACTGAAATGGGGGAGTTCCCTGATTCCCTTCACAGGACATGCAAGGGGTGTGGCTCACATGCTTGGTCACCCTACAGCTCAAACTCTTAGTAGGATCATGCAGATGGGAAGGTGCAGAGGCTGGTGCAAGTGTTTCTGGGCTCCAGCCCTGTGGCGGGGACTAGGGGTAGGTGTCTGTTACACCCAAAGTCCACTGTGATACAGTGTTTCCTTAACTGTAAACATCTAGAGGCTAGTAATAACTTACCTCCTGGAAATACAGCCCAGCAAGTCCCGGCCTCATTTTTCCTAGCCCTTGCTCAAGATGGAGTCGCTTTGGTTCAAATGCCTCTGACAATATGAAACATACAGAAGAGAGCTATCCTCTACTAAAAAGTAAAATCATAGCATTAATATTTTCAGTAATAAATGAGAAAATAATCATGAACCTTAACATATTAGAAACTGAATCCAAAAATTAAAAGTAAATTTTAAATATGCATGAAAAAGGAAAAAATTAAAGTAATAACTAAAAGAAATAAACATAGGATAGCTTTAATGTTAAAAATAGAGAAGTAACAAAATTAAGAAAATTTGTCAAATACAATCAAAAAGGAGTTAAAAAGCAAATATCAAAATCGTAAAGCAAGGTAATAATAACACAGTGACAATGAAAATTGAAAAAAAAGATATGTACAGTAAGGAAATTAAAATAATTTACCCCACAATATATACTTCTTTGACATATTTTTGAGATGGGTTTTCAGATAGCCAGAAAACAGAAGTAGTCATGCAAAACTGTTTTTTGTGGGGGAGATATGCATTTGTAAGAGAACATTTGCATTTGATGTAGCTAGAATTTCTCTGAAGGTCTTTCCTTGTCTGATTCAGGAAGGATTAACTGAGTCTGACACCTCTAAAGGTCTGAAAGACACATTTACCACCTATTCTCTTGAGGGCTGCTACCTGTGAGGTTCATTTAAATAACAAATCACCTTTACTAGCCAGGCCTCCTTTGCTCTCCCTCCCATTACCTGTCTTGCCACTATAACCCAATTTAGCCACCATAACCTACTTGTGACCATGCTCTGAACGCTCATCCTTTGTGTAACTCCAAAAATGGCATATGAGTTTCTGTACCGCATTGGGAAGTTGGGGGAATCACTCTTTGGTTCTCACTTATGTTCAGATTAATAAATTTTATGTCTTTTCTCCATTAATCTGCCTTTTGTCAGTTGATTCTTCAGTGAACTTTCAGAGTGTTAGGGGAAAACTTTCCCTTGGCCCCTGTAACATCTTCACATTTTAAAATTTAAAATATTCATTACAAGAAAAATTATTGAAGAGTTAAAAGACTATACTACCCCCAAAGAGTATACATATTAACTAATCCATTCCTATTAACCGGTGACTCACTATGGAGCACAGAGAGATAAAAGAGGCAGTGAAGCTCTCTTAGTTAGGGTTCCCCAGAAGTAAAGGCTTTGAATGGGATTCATTTAAAAGTGATTTATTGAGGGCATGCCCACAGGAGAGTCCTATGAGAAAGGGAAAAAAGCAGGACTGAGTGGGGGGAAAAGCTATGCAAAATTTGATTTCAGTTGAAGTCTCAACTTGATCCTGTGGGGAGCTGCATTTATGAATGGCATCTTGGAGTTACTTCCACCTGATGTAAGAGGACTGGCCTTCTGTATGCAAGTAATTGGCTGTGATACAGTGTCTGGGAAGGTTGTAGCATCCCATGAATTTCTACATCAGATTGTGCCCAACAGTCCTGGGAAATTCTCCAGCCACAAGTGCAGCTGTGAGCTCTCAGCAGCTAATACTCATACCGGCTGAGGAATGTGGGAACCTGCGAAGCAAATGGGGTCTGAGTAGGTATCAACAGCATCTATTTCTAGCTTCTGCTAATGAAACTGTCTTTACAAAATTATGACAGTAAGAGAAATCTGACATAGTTGACTCCATCTTGCTCCTAACCTCTAGGCTGTCTTTGGTCATTCCTGAGCATATGCCAAGCTTCCTTTGGGAGGAATTTAGTTTATAGTTTAAAGCAATGATGATAATAGTCCTTCCCAAAACGAAACTGCCTTTGTAAAAGTAATGAAAATCATTCTGCCGATGTAGGCATAGTAAAACAATAATCAGCCAACCCATTCAGAAAGTCGCAAGATTTGTAACTTCTCTAATTATTCCTGTAGATAACATCACTATTTTAGAACATAAGATTGGACTTTTGAGATGTCTTTTCATAATTTTGCATTTCTGGCAACTGGCTGACTCCACCTAGACCTATGACCTGTGACTCAACCAATCCTGTTGACCCTGCCCAGAGGCTGATGCAGCACATGAGGACCATTTTCCACACCCCTAAAATTTCATCCCCAACCAATTAACATTTCCCATTCCCAAGCCCCTGCACAACAAATAATCCTTGAAAAGCCCTAACCTCCAACGTTCGCGGGGATATTGATTTGAGTAATCACTCCATCTCCTGCATGGCTAGCCTCACATCAATTAAACTCTCTTTACTTCAATGCTGCAGTCAAAGTGAATTGATTTCATCTACATAGTGGGCACAAAGAACCCTTCAGTTGATTACACTGAAAGAGTTTCTGTTAAGAGGGTTTTTATTAAGCACCTATTTTAAAGTATAAGAATAATCAGAAAAAAAGTTTTCCCAAATTTCAAAACTTAAAAAACAAGTCATTTCGAAGAATATATTTTCACTTTTATGTAAGGTCAGGCATGTTTTACTAATTTAGAGTCAGAAGGGAGGGTAACTGAAGAAAGAATTATCTGTGCTTTAAAGAGAGAAAGGGAGGATGAGAAATTCTGGGGATAAAAGAGATAGATTGAAAAGCTAAAGCGATTTATATAATTGTAGAATCAGTGATTACAAATGAGTAGAGTGAAGGTTCTAATTATGAAAAAATGAAAGATATTAAACTAAAGAGCTTTAGAAATGAATAGGCCAACAACAATGTCTTGTCACTGTTTGAGATACAACCAAATACTCTCAGTTTATCTATAGAGAGGATAAACTTATTCTCATTTACTTAGGTCAATAAAAGTATTGACTACTATGATGGAAAGGAAAAATGACATTATGCTGCATGAAACAAGCCTTACACAACAGTATGTGCTATAATATGAAACTCTAAAACAAACAAAATTAATATATGGTAGTGTAGGGGAGGATAAATATTTTCTATGTTCTATACTTTTTAGTAGGGACAGACTCCTGTAATGAAAGACAGATTAACAAAAGAAAAACAAACAGAAGTTTTATAACAGGCATTCTTCCTGTATATATGGGAGGTAGCCAGAGAAATGAATAAATCTTTACAGTAGATCTCAGAGAAGTGGCTTTGATCTCAGGCTTATATACTATCATTCTCTGAGGCAAAGAAAGTAGGGTGTGGAAAAAGGTCTACTTAAGGCAAAATGGCCAGTAAAAGCATTGTGTTACAAGAGTAAGGTTTGTCTCGCACATTTACACCTTTAATTTAGGATTTAAAATACTTTCTGCATTGATTAAAACTGTCTAGTAATTTAGTCATCCTTATCTTTGTGGTGCAGAGAAGGAAATACCCTTACAAATTGAGATTTCTTTAATAGGTTTAAATTTCTCTTACAAAAAGGTAACTTTCCGGAGCATCTTATGTATCTGTATTTCTTAAAATAACCAATTCAAAAGAATCCTTATGCCAAAAAGGCATATTTTGGGCTAGCAAATTCTGTTCTTCAAAATATGGGCAGTCATATTTTAGGATAATGAGTCCTAAACCCCATCAGTGAAAAAAAAAACAAAAAACAGTTCATGGTTTTATATGGTGAGATGGAGACAGAATGTTACTAGAAAAGGTCATAGACAATCATTCTGGGATGATAGTAATGCTGTGTGTTCCATACAGGTGTTTGGATTATACAGGTTACATGCATTATCTGGTTATACATTTGTCAAAACTCAGCATATGCTTATAAAATTTGTCTATATTTCATTGTATACAAAATAGAATAGTGAACTCTGGTTAATGATATGTATAACAAAAGATTTAGGAGGAAGTATACCGATACCTAAACAATTTTCTATAAAAATCAAAAAATAAGATTGTGTAATGATAAAAGAATGGATAGAGGGAAGTTCTGTGATTGAACAAATATAATGAAATGTTTAAGGTAGAGTCATGGTACTGGGTATATTAGTCTTTATTGTCAAATTCTAAACATTTTGGTATGTTGGGAAATATCCATAAATAAATGTTGTGAAAGATGGTTGACAATAATTGAAAGAGTCGTTTTAAACTTGTAACAGGCATGTTAGTCCTGGATTAATTTCATATTTTGATGTAATGTGTTCAGAAGAGATAAATGGTCACTCATTCTTACAGCACATTTTCTCTCTAACAAGAGATGCTCATTATAACAGTAAAGGATTTTTTTTAAAAATCAGGACCCACCTATATTAAATCTTTTTAATGTTTTGGATCATTACTGAAGAAGAGATGTATATTTAATCCTCAAGTTTTCTAGCAATTTGAACAATGGGATTTGTGTACCTTAACTTATGTTTTTAACCACAGACCAGAGAACACAGAACACAGACCACAGAACAATACAACATGCTGAATTTGGCAACTGTGAAATGCACAAACCAGAAGCTGGTTTCATATACTTTATTAGTGTTATTGAAACACCAGAGATTTGGTCTAGATACTGCTGCTCACCACAGAGAAAGCCAATCACTGAGATGACAAGTATTGCCAAGGAAGAAGGCTTTAATTGGGTGCATTAGCCGAGAAGATAGGAGCTCAGTCTCAAATCCATGTCCTAACTGACTAAAACCAGGGGTTTATATAGCAGGCAAGAAATCTAACAATGTATAAGAAAACGGGAACCTGGGAGGGGCAAAAAAGCAATCATGGTAAATGAGGAATCCAGCATCTGTTGTGGTAATCTGGTTTCAGTTCTTTGATACTTTTCGTGAGAGGCCTAAAGATCCTTCCCTGAGGAAGGAACTCAGATAAAGCAAATGCAACTTTCAAGCTTTTTAAGACAAGAAGGGCCAATTTCTATGTTTATCCCAAAACAGCTGTCTATGGGACTATTGGACCAGTTTCATTAAGAAATAATTAAGTTTCAGAATTGGCTTCCTACCATTTCTACAGTCCTAGGAGTTAGACATACTCCAAATATTAGGAGACATGTTGTAGTGAAAAAGCTGATGTAAATTCCCTTCTCATTGGAAAGAAAGGTTCATTGAACTTTTAAACTGTCACATTAATTTTCTACTCATTGGTTTATTCATCTGTAAAATGTAATTCTCAGTTCTTAACTTGCATGGTCATATAAATTGGCAAATTAGATAATCATAAAAATTAGATAAAAACATACAATTTATTTTCAGTATGTTTACTTAGTTTTCTATTCTATTAAGTTAAAACAATAAAATACAAAAATAATTATTTAACACAATGGTAATTAAGACATGCTTTCAAAAACTGAAATGTGTGGACATTTCTATCCAATGATTTGAGGACTAAGGTTTCACAGTATTGTCTATTATTGCAGAAAGTGTGGTTGCTTTGAGGAAATGGAGACACATTTTCTGAAAATCTAAGCCCATCTGAAAAATTACCATACCAATACTTTGAAACGAACAGAAAATTGTCCAAATGACAATCTCACCACTCCAAATTAATATCTTAATCTTGACAATTAAATTATGAATATCATCATGACCTATACCATATCTCTCTGCTAAAATTTCTATAGAGAATTTATAGCACACACACACACACTCACACACACACACCAAACACAAAGAAACAATAAACAAATGTAATAAAACATAATAGAAAAAAACACATATATCTGTCCTCAAGAGACATTTTTAATTCAGCTGATAGGAGTTTTTTTCTGTTTACCAAGGCAGATTAAAGCATTTTTAAAAGAAGAGACATAAGTAAAAATTTGTCAGCACCCTTGTCTCTATTTTTGGGCAAAAACCCAAAGGTGAGAACACACTCCGCTAAGCAATAAGAAAATACCTATTTGTATAGTGTGAAAGTAATATATTTTGGTTACAGACTCCTGCTACTTATCTTTTCCTAATAACAACACATGTCAAAACTCTCAGCAATATATTTCTCTCTCCTGTAAGTAATATGCAATAAGACCAATCTAAATTTAGAGTTATTTTTGTAGCTTTACTAATTAAGGAAGGTAAATAATTATAAATGGTATAATTAACATATGTAACACCATAAAAATTGCCTTTTACTAGATTAAAAGGAGTAAACATGAGGCCACTGCTAGCTTTGATGGCTAGTCAGTTATTCCTATTTACAGAATGAGCACAATGAGCACACTCATGACTCTATCAGCAGTGGGTCCATGCTTATTTTACAAGGATTTTTTTTCTTTTATCACAGCCAACTTTGTAGTTTCCAAAATTTTGTAAAAGTGCTTTAACAAATATATCTAATATAATGTAGAATAATAAAGAATAAACATTTTCAAAATTATTCATAAAATATGAAAGGACTCATGACAAAAATTAAAATTATAATAAATTAAAACATTAAAAATGAGATGTTTTGTTGTTGTTCCTATTTTTTTTTTTTTCCCTCACCTGTCATTTCCGGGCTGCATCCACTTCTTCACCACAATCCTTTTGCTGATAAAGAACTTTTATATGTGGATTCATTTTCCTGTTATTTCATTGCTCCCCCCATCCCCACTATCAATTTGGCTCTAGTTGTCTCAGCCAACAAACTTTAACTTTTAAGAAATCATTTTTCATTTTTAATGATATTTACTAATATTCTGCTTCAGTAACTTATTCTAATAGGCAATTCAGAAACTTGGCATCAATTACATCTGTCAGACATTTACAACTTTAAAATCTAACACTTCAATTTCCTCATATTCATGTTCTTTTTTTCCCCTCATTCTTACTCCTTTTATGTTTGTTCGTTTGTTTTAATTAAGGGCTCAATTTCCTTTATCTTTCTATGTCCTTTTGGTCTACCCACATACCCCTGGGACTTTTTTTTTCTATTTTAGATCTAAAACCTATGGTCTACTACTTTAAGAACCCTCTTTCTAGGACCTTTAATTATCTTCATTTCTTTTTTTCCAGACATACTCCAAAATTACAAAATTTTAAATCTATTCAAATGACTATTTTCTTCCATTTTTAACCTTATGTTATTAAGTATTGCAAAATAAAAATATAAACATTGTCATGACTTGAAAGCCATTGTTTCTAAACTCAACCAGAATGTTAAAGATGTTTATTAATTCATTTTCTTATACATGGATATGTATTTCTCTCTCTGCCCACATCTGTCACCTTAGGTTCTAAACCTTACCACTTTCTCTTTTTCTTCTCAGCAAATAAAATAACTAAGCAAGAACTCCTTCTGTTACCAAAACACCAGGGATTAGGTCTAGGTCCTCCTGTTTGCCACACCAAATTCCAATCACTGAGAATATGAGTATTGCCAAGAAAGAAGGCTTTAATCAGGTGCTACAGCTGAGAATATGAGAGATCATTATCAAATCCATCTTCCTGACTGACTAAAATTAGGGGTTTATATAGCAGAAAAGAAATGTAACCATGTGTGGTAAAACAGGAATTAGGGGGGGTAAGGAAGAAGATTTGGTTAACAGGAAGCAGGTGGTTGGTTAGGTAGTCATGATGGGTGAGGGGTTTGGAGTCTTATTGTCCAAATGCAGTGATCTGGTTCATTGCAGCTCCTTGATACTATCCGGGAGGCGTGATGGTTGGTTTCCCAAGAAGGGAACTCAGATGAGTCAAATATAACTTTCTCAAATTTGAAAAGGAGGAGGGCCAATATCCATGTTTATTCAAAGAAAGCATAAACATCAGCTCTATGGGACAACTGGGTCAGTTTCACTTCCACTCCCCATCTTACTGCCAGCTAATAAATCACTATCTGCATTTATTCTTCCTTTCCCTTCCTGTCATATTGAAACAAGCATTCTCCTCAATCCAAGCATAACCCTACAACCTACACCATGAATACATCCGTCATTCCTCACCTGAGACCCAGAGGGAACACTTCTCCTCATGTTAACTTTAGCATCTCAATCTGTCTTGACTTCTATGACATTGCCACCTTCTGGCTTTCAGCCTTTCTCTTTGGTCTCTTTCTGCTATATCATAGTTGTTTTTCTACCTTTTGAATTTTAAGCTTTCTAAAATTAGAAATTAAATATATCTTGCTAAAATATCAGATTAAACTATCAGATGACTGTAGTTGGAAACACCTTTTGTAACACATAAGCCTACATGCAGCATACTTCTTAAAGATGTAAAACAGTGATAACAAATATGGCATGATTGATAATACTCTGGCAAGAAAGATTCATCAGAATTTAATTAAATTTTAAATTGCAAAAGAACGACATCATAGAACTAATGGGAAAGAAGAAATTTAAACATTTAAATTATAATAACAAATGTCTATTAAAGACTGATATAAGGTGAGCCAAACATTAAAAACAAAGAATATGAGAGATGGCATATGAAATAACAGAAAGTTGCCACCAAACATTCTCTTTACTGCTGTTTTAAATGATCACATCTACTAAAATAATTGGTGGTGAGGGGGTGAAATTGATATGATTAACTCTGGAAGCTGTGTACATAAGTCACAGACCTAAAATTAAAAACCCTATGTCAACATTACACAGTGTTATGTTCACTATAATTAACGTTGTAAAGAATAATTATATCATGGCCTGAGATAGAGCTGTAAGATTATAAATGTGTAATGAGGAAAAAGTACAACTATTCTGTAATACAAAAATTATTCAGTATCAGCTATTCAACTGAGCCCCAATTAAAGGAGTCTATTGTACTCTTAACTTCTTACTTTATCAAATTAATTCTAGGAAGTGAACACTAAATATAAGGATCTGTGAATCTTTGCCAACAGTACATTCTGGAAAAACCTTCAAAAATTGTTATTGTTATTGAGCACTTTTGATACTGAAATTAGTATGTTGAAACATACAGAGGTAGTTTGACTAAAGAGTAAAGGCTGACTTGAAATTAAGCCATTGCTTATAATTTACATTTTTTTTTGGCCACAGAAACTTCAGTAATTGTCGAGTAACCCACTTCATAAATATCTGCCTCTTCAATGCATAATTTTCTTCTATGCTATATTGACAATGTGAATATAGAATAACTAATAAAATCCCTTACTTCTTCTGACCCCTACTAAGAGTATCTAATTGGATTTTTCTCTTTAATTCCTTTTCACAAGGTGTGAGATAGTCAGTTTTCACTTGCTCAGCATGAGCATCTCTGTTTCTAATCTTGCATCTAAGAGACAGTGGATCATTAGCTAATGACTATAGTTGACTGTGATATTCACTATAGAGCAACGTATGAAAATGAGGCTAATGACTACAAACAGAAAATGATAAAAGGACTATATCCTTAATAAATATACAGTACAAAACACTTAGAAGAATGAAGTTATGTAGATTCAAGTAGTATAAACATGCATGAAACAGCCTTATTAATATTAATAGTCAATGAAAAGTTGACATACAAAACCAACATAGATTAAATCATATTCAGAAGAAAGGATTTCAAGGAAACATTCAAAGCATGAATTCATTTAAAAAATAGGCCCTTTAAAGTATATGCATACTTAAAAATCAAAATAAGGAAATAAAAATGAATAGGTTTCGCTGTTTTTTAGAGGTTAGAGTTCTTGAACTTTGTATTTGGATGATTATATGTAATTTGATATAAACTGGGAGAAAAACAGTTCCTTTTGAGAACTTCTCCAAAATATACAGGCACACAATTCAATAAGGGAAACCGATGAAACAATCAAGTCCCTGCTTTATGTCGAAGTGACTAGTGTGATTCAGGAATACGAACTGTATTTTTTTTTAAGCACAGAGGGAGCTTGTTCATATGAATGTTATTCAATCTTGTGAGACTTCTTTTTCACTTTTCTTTTATTATTTATGTACTTCCTTTACTCAGACACTATTAGAAAGTGTATTTTGTATATTTGCTATTCCTTGTTGCAATGTGTAACTTTGAGATTCTATCACAAATCTGGTGGGTATAACTCTCCTGCAGTCATGCTTTGTATGCCTGTGTTAGTGTTTTAAATCTTATTTTGCATCCTAAGGCACTTTTCTTTGTTTGTATTCTTAACTGCTCACATTCACACAGATATTGCTTTTCATCTACAAGGTGTCTGAAACTTGACAGTTATAGTGAACTGGTATACACAATATGAATATTGAAGAAAACCCAATGTAGCTTATCTACACTCATAATTGAGACTTATTTATATGCCTTGCCATATTAAGAAAGAAAGAATTTTATATCTAGAACATGGTATGTACCTTACTTACTTGCTCCACGGAGGATCCATGGTAGGAACAAGGGACAAATAATTTTAAATATCAGATTTACAAGAGAATCTAAAGATGGTGAATCAAATTCTGCTTATTTTGGCAATGAGAAAATAGACCCTTCTGAATTCTTAAATGTAGACATTGCAAATGAGAAGATCCTGTTGGAATGCTAGCTAATTTACTCTGAACTACAAGCATATAGTATAGTAAAACCAATTAGAATAGGTAAATAGATAAAAAGAAAAGATATAAAGATAGATATATAGGCCTGGTGCGGTGGCTCACACCTATAACCCCAGCACTTTTGGAGGCTGAGGAAGGCAGATCACTTGAGGTCAGAAGTTTGAGACCATCCTGACCAACATGGCGAAACTCCGTCTCTACCAAAAATACAAAAATTAGCCAGGCATGGAGGCGCGTGACTGTAATCCCAGCTACTCTGGAGGCTGAGGAACCTGGGAGGCAGAGGTTGCAGTGAGTTGAGATCATGCCCCTGTACTCCAGCCTGGGCGACAGAGTGAAACTCTGTCAAAAAAAAAGATAGATATATAGATGATAGATAGATAGATAGATACATAGATGGATACATAGAGACAAACAGCATATAAATATCAAGTTTGTTCTCTCTAATTTTGAATGAAGCATGCACATCAATATTGAATAAAATAAAATATCAATATTGACTAGCATGGGGTTCTTGGAAAAGAAAATTAACCAAAATTGATTACTGACTCCGGCCTCTTCTATCCACATTGTGGGTATGAAAGAGCATGGATAAAGAGAGAAGCTATGCTTCAAGTATTTCTCTGGGGAGCGCTGTGTTGCAAGGGCATACACTCTAGTGGAACAAAGTGGCATAACTTTCTCTTCACTCAGGAGAAGAAAAAAGTTTGACAAATCTTTGCTGCATTCAGAGGGACTCAGCAGTTTTGTTTCTGCCTCTCACCTGGGAAATCTAGAGAGACAGGAGACAAGAGATACGGAGTGGCTACTTGATTTGGCGGCTGAGTGGAGAAGAATGCTGTTGTTGAAAATGGCTCACTCCTAGAGTATGAATATCTCTTATAAATCAAATTGTATTTTAAACACCAGACAAGCCACGAGAATACAAAGCCAGCTTATGCAGTATAAGGCGACAACTTTTCTGTCTCTCTAAACTCACCTCCCTCCAGCCATTTAATATCACTGTGGTCAAGGATCCTTAGCTAAATTTAAAAGAGAGGTGAAAATATAAGGGAGACATAACACCACTGTGTCCTGCCAGAGGCCAGCAAGCAGCAAGTTGCGAAAGAGAAAGGGAAGATCTCATTTTATATCAGGTGTGATGTTTAGATTACTTTGAGAACTAGAAAACAACTAGAAGCATGTAATCACTAAATTGAAAAGGTATTTTTTTTTATGTAACTATAAGACCTTTTATAACAAAAGTAAGCCAAAAAGCATAGGAATGCTTTTGGTGGAATGCTTTTTGGAATTCTCAGCAGAGCATAGAGGTGGTACTTTATCACTGAACAAATTTTTAAAAGACAGTGGAAGAGAAAAGCTGCTTTCTGATTATATCCATGAATCCTGGTTTCTCAATGCATGGCATACAAACCGTTTGTACTTTCAACAACAAAAATGTAAAGATATGAATGTTTGGAGGATATAAAATTTGAAGGAGTCCATTAGACTCAAGTGTGTAGTGAAAGAACATTGTTTTATAGCTCAAATTTTATCTCCAACTCAGCCTTAGTTCTCTAAATGGTGGACAACATATTTGAGTCAATTTAAAGAGCTTTCTCACTGCAAATTCAGGATATATAATTCAGTCTTTTAAAAGTAAATAGTGATTTCACAATTCTTTTTCCTTTTTCTGCCTTTCTCGCTGGGCTGATTTCTGTTCCCAGGGATTGAAGAGAGAGTTGGTGGGTTCTGGTTGGCTTTTGATGAGGTATAGCTCACTTTATCTCATCTTTGGGTGTCTGCCCCTTGGCATTTCCAGTGACCAGCTTTGAAAATTTTGTGTTCATTTCTTTAGGGTTACAAGTCCCCTTCAGGACTGTGAGTTCACTAGTTCACTCCCAGTCAATCTCCACACCACATCCTGGGAGATGCAGGGATTCTTTGAGTACGCCCCTCTCCGTGCCAGGATCACATGGAGTAGGGATTGCAAGGACAGCTCTTTGGGCCCCCTGCCCACCTTCCAGTACAATCCTATAGTGTGAACAAGATATTTTTGAAAGGAGGTGGCCATAGCTTTTGCTTTGGTTTCAATATATAACGAGACAGCCAAGTAAAAAGGACCCCCTGCAGAACCTCCAATCTAGTCTGCACACTGGGAGAATGGGGTGGAGCCACAGAAGTTTGTCCTGTTTGCAGAGGGGAGGAGCCCGGCCTCTTGAGTTCCTGTGTGGTGGGTCAGGAGCTGGTTAACAGGCTTCCCTCTCACTCTGCCAAAAGTTTTTCTCTTTTTCCTTTTTTGCCCAATAAATTTTGTTTTTCCCACCCTTCTATGTGTCCGAGAGCCTAATCTTTCCTGGTCATGTGACAAAAATCTGGTTTTTAGTTGAACTCAGGAGAAAGTCCTGCAACAAAATGTCCCTCCAAAGTTCATACTTTGGAACTGATACCCAATGTGCTTGTAGTAAGAGGTGAGGTCTTTAGTGATGTGATTCAGTCATGATGGCTCCACCCTCATTAATGAATTAGTCCTTTTATGAAAGAGGTTGAGGGAGTGCCATAGTGCCTTTTGCCCTTCAACCATGTTAGGACACAGGAACAAGGAGCTATTCTGGAAGCAGAGAGCAGCCCTTACTAGACCCTAAAACTGCTGGCACTTTGAGTTGGACTTAGCCCCCAGAACTGTGAGAAATAAATTTCTGTTCTTTACAAATCACCCAGTTTAAGGTATTTTGTAATAGCAGGGCAAATAAACTAAGACAGCTTTTTCGTCTGTAAGTTCTAGGTAGAAAGCTGGACACAGGCCTCTAAACTATCTAGGTTCTCCTTGCATAAAACCTGAGGTTTCATTCCCAGAAGGGGATAAAATAAAAAGCTTTATTATTATGTGATGACAATAAGGACACTCTAGGTATTATTTAACTGCTTCTCATCAAACACAAATATGAAATACATGGAAATAATTTCTGAATAATAGATAACATGAAATTATTCCATTTTAAAATAGCAAAATAGTAAAAAGTCTTGCAAATCATGTGATATTTGAACATATATTATTTTGTGTAATGGAAGTATGGCATCAAGGAATTTAAACTGTGCTACACACCATAATATATATATATAAATTCATTGATATACACATGTATAGTTTAGGATAATATGCCTTACTGAGTGAACATTGCTTTTTACCTACAGGTAGGAAGTCCTAAGATGATTCACAAGTCCTAAGATGTACGTGCATATACACACATACACATATCACAAACATCATATATGTATGAAAGTGATTTGCCATTATGACAGTAACCAATGAAATTGATTAAATTTAATAAAACTAAAACTCCGTCACTCAGATGTAAACAATTAGTCTGGGTAACATAGTGAGACCCTGTCTTTACAAAAAATAAAAAAATTAGCCAGATACAGTGGTGCACGCCTATAGTCCCAGATACTTAGGAAGCACAGGTGTAAGGATTGCTCAAGCCCAGGAGATCAAGGCTGCAGAGAGCCATGATCAGGCCAATGCACTCCAGCCTGTCCAACAGAGTGAAATCCAGTCTCAAAAAAAAATATATATATATACACAAATAGTTGAAATATTACAGTAAGAACAAGAAAAAATGCATTCACAAAATTGACATTTTATTCAGAAGGGAATTTTTTTTTCAGTTACAAACAACATAAAACATTAGGTCACAAATAAAGAAACATAGATAGTAATTGTGTTTTGTTTATTTGCATATGTGTGTATCACTTTCGTACATATATATACAATTATTGCATATTTTACATATAAGCATGGCCTTCTATATTACAGTGAATGTGTCCCTATCCTTAGCAATGTGTCCCTGTCCTCTGTTACTGGGGTCTCTCACTTTCTCCATCTCTCTTTCTTCTCACTACCCAATAGTTGATTATCTTCTCCTCCCTAATCCTAGCGAATACATAGCTGCCTTTGCCTAGTTTCTTTGTTTAAACTTGAAAGCATGGATGTAGATAAACTGTTATCAATATGGGTAATTGACAAGGAATTCTTGGAGAGGGGAAGGTGAGATACAGAGGAAAACATGGTCAACAATAGCTCTACAATCCATTCTCTCAATTTAAGAGGTTACACGTCCTGGGGAAAGAAAAAAGAAAGGTGATTTGCTGAAACCTCCTTGTAAACATGCTGACTGCTAGCAACAGACTTGGCAAACATATAATGATACTTCCTAACAGAGACTATTTATGGAATGCACTAGGTTTGTCTAAGATTGCTTATGGTAAGCAAACACAGAATAGGAAGATGTATAGGCATGGCTCCCTGGAAAATGTCATGTGAGCTATGTAACTGAGTATAAAATAAGATGTTTCAGGAATGAAACATCTCTATTTTGTGTATGCAATCCAGCCACATATATCACTTAGAATCCTAAGATATTGTTCTGGACAGAGCATGTCCTAATGTGACAATAAAAGACTCACGGAGCTGTGGTGATACTCTCAAGACTCTCTTTATTTTGCATGTGGTAGATATTTGTATCCTTGAAATGATTAGGGCAGGTTAGTTCTGGGTAAGATCTCTGATTCACCTGAGTCTAACTTGATAAGTTGGTCCTTTCTGTTATCTAGATACATAACTCACTTTCATTCCCAAATAAAGTATTACACAATTTGACTTCTGTGCGTAAAACATGGTGTGAATAAAAGCATTGTACTGTTGATTTAACTATTTTGATTACTTCAAGTGAATAATGGAGCTTACGAAGTTTAGCAAAAATTGGGGGGAAAGTGCTTTGTGGAGCATCTATTATGAAGCAATTGTGGTACTCAATAATTTTTGCTTTTTGGGTTCCCTCCCTCACCGAATTATATTTGAGAACTGTTAGACTTACTGAAAAGTTAATAGAATAGTCTATGAACACATAGACAGTCGTCACTTAGATTCACTAATTTTTAAATGTTTTAAATGTTCGTTTCATCTCTGCATATAAATATATACTTTATTATGACAATCCTTTTAAAAGTTGAAGATTTTATGATGGTGAACCTCTAAATATTTCAGAATGTATTTCTCAAAGCTATTGTTTTATATAGCCTCACTATTATTATTATACCACAGGACATGAACATTTATACAAAATTCTATCAAATACAGTCTACATTCAAATTTTCCTGAATTTACCAATAATATGCTTATAACTGACCTTAGTTTCCACTAGAAAATTTTGATCACTCTCTCACTTGTGGGTGACAGATATCTAATTGAAACAAACTCAAGTACAAAAAAGAAATGTACTGGCCTATGTAACCCTGAGAAAATAGGGTTAGATTTCAGAGAGAGTTCTAAGGGCTCGGTACCATCACGTCTCTCCATCTCTTTCTCTTTCTCTTCCACTTTAGTTTTCACTTTACTCTCTCTTCAATTTCTTTCATTATTGAGCAGGATCTCTTTATATTGTGTAAGTATTGCTTACATCATTCTTACAGTTTGGAGTTCAAAAGAAAAGAATGCTTCTTATTTAAGAACTGTAGCAATCATCTCAAGGATTGATTTTCACTGGTGAAGTCTACTTTGGGGTTAAAGACTCATTTCTGAAAAGAATCATATTATTCAGGCCTAGAGCACAGGTCTGCTCTTTGAGTCAAGTATAAAGTTGATTCAGCCTAAAGCACGAGATGGAGAAGGGAAATGAATAGTTGTTCAAAAGGGGAAAATTTCAGATCAATTTAAAAGTAATGGAAACTATCAGTACAACCTGGTGCTGAGAATTTAAAGCGTAATATATGTTCTAGGTCAAGAAGCTTACTCTGTAGTAGGGGAGACAAACATAAATAAATGCACATGATATTGTATACCAAGTATCACAAAAAAGATGTAATTCAAAGTGAAGTCAAAGCACAAAAATTTTTATTTTGACCTTTTCAATCTGAGATATCTACCTTTTTGTATGGAATAAATAAAATATTTTTCTGCCTTTCATTCAAATAAAATATAACTAAAATTATCATTTATTTTGGTTTGTCAATTGCTTTTGATATTAAGTGGTTGAAAACTCCAGAATAGGCCACCTCAAGGTTAAAGGGTAGAGTCCATTATTTCATTTCTACTTTTGAACACATTTTTTCCAGCCATTCTACTACGTATTGGAATAAAAGATGGTCCTTGCTCTCAAGAAGCTTAAAGTTCAGCAAGACTGCAATAGAAAATGGCCTCAGTTGTGATGCCTTTCCTTATTTATGTGTGCCAAGGGCTTATTATTCTACTTGACTTCACCTATTTCTCATTTCCTGCTGATGCCCTGCATGCTCTTGGGACATATTTTGCTCTGATTTCTATGTGATATGAATTTTTCTGGTTCCTGTCTATCTAACTAAATTCTGTCCCCTCACTTTTCTGACCCCAATTCTTCATGTTCACACATTGCTTTGCTTCCCCAAACCCAATAAATGTTTCTTTTAACTCATTGAAATGAATATCTTTGTGAGAAAATGTTTTTAACATACTAGTGGTGAAAGTGAAAACTAGTTCATCAAAGCAGAACTGATAATACAGATGTCTTATTTTACACCTCTAGAGCAAAGACAAGTCCAAAAGTAATATTATAATGTCCTGAAACCTTAATTATGATGTTTTGTGCATGTTAGCCAATTCATTTTAGTTATAAACTGTTTTCCTGACCAAATGTTGACTGATAAATTCATTATTTTAAAATGTCAATTTAAAATATAATTTAAATATAATTTTTAAAGTTTTTATTATTAGGAATAGCATTGTTTGGCCAGGTGTGGTGGCTCATGCCTGTAATTCCTGCACTTTGGGAGGCCAAGGCTAGCAGATCATCTGAGGTCAGGAGTTCAGGACTAGCCTGGCTAACATGGTGAAAGAAACCTGTCTCTACTAAAAAAAATACAAAAATTAGCTGGCCATGGTGGTGGGCACCTATAATCCCAGCTATTCGGGAGGCTGAGGCAGTAGAATCACTTGAACTCAGGAGGCAGAGGTTGCGGTGAGCTGAGATCGTGCCACTGCACTCCATCCTGGGTGACAGTGAGACTCCGTCTCAAAAAAAAAAAAAAGAAAAAGTATCTTTGTTATGGTCTCTTATTATTTATAATTTGTTTCCAATTTTTGCAAAGTCAAAAAACAAAAAATATAACTTGTTTTAATTTACAACTATTTGATTATTAGTGACAGTGAACCTTTATAGATGTATTGATTACATATCCTGATTTCTTCTTACATTAACCATTTATTGTGTTTTTGCCTAAAGCATATATTGAGATGATAGGGCTCATTGTACCAACTTATATCTATACTGAATAATATATAAATACTAATCTGTTGTCTAACATAGCTATAATACAATTTCTTCATTTTACTGTTTTGATGTTTAAATGTATCATTTTGTTTGTTTTTTAAACATAAACATAAATTTGTTGAGAAATGTATTGACTTATACCTGATTCATCTTTGGATCACAATATGCAACTTATATAAAGTAAACTGATATTTCTGTATCAAGCAAAAATATGTGCATATATGTGTAAACATCTCAGCAAATAATAAAAATAAATTGTTTTACACTAAAACAAAAATGGTTGGGTTTGCTGTAAACACACCTAATGTCAGACGATAGATAAGAAGAACAGCCCAATGGTTCAGGATGACAGAGATATTAATAATTTATCTCTGTTTCTCATCCACTACTAACTTGTCTCATTTGTATTTTGGTCTATGTGAAGAACAAGATGTCTGCTGAATGTAAACAGTCTCATCATTCTTTAAAAAATTCACCCTCATTAGAGTGTTGGGTTGACATTTCTTTCAAAAGCCTTTTAAATTATCCTCATTGTATCCTTAGTCATTAAAACCACTTCAACACAATTGCCACCTAATACTCTTAAATTTGACACTGTTATCTATATTAATGAATGTTAATACTTTAGGTGGATAATTTACCCGTGGTTGTTTTCTTTCTGCCAATTCAGCCATGAAGTTTTATAAACAGAGCTGTAAAATAGTAAGAGAACAAGAAGGCTTGACAACTGCCTTGTGATTTCTAAGAACTCAGTGTAGTGTTTCCCCTTTTACACCTGGTCGCATATTTATCTATATGTATAAACACTGGCAAACAAAATAATCTTTTTCCAAAAAATTGAAGGAAAGATTTGTATTCTTGAATAAATTAATGTAGGCCTTAGACTGGCTTCTATTCAATTTAGCTTCATGGCGAGTAGACACTGCAGAATCAACTTTCCTATCTAATACTATATATTCTAGGTGTGAAAGAGAAGAGGAGACTAAGCTTGGAAAAATTCTAGTAAGTTCAAAATTTAACTGAATAAGAAGAGAAAGATGAGAAAACTCTATATTGGAGAAAATAATAATGGTAGGAGAGCACACTCGGATACACAGCTACACAAGTTTCTCAGGTGAAGCTGTAGCCTAAGAGAGTATAGAGGGAAAGAATTCTGCTGAATAGGTGAGCCCTGGGATGACAAAAGCTCGAGATGAGTAGCCCATCCAAAGTTAAAAGAATCTTCTCAAACATCAGTCATCGCATAACAGCTTATTCTCTGGGCTAAATTGACACAAAATCCTTACTGAACATAATATACATGGAAGATAACTATAACTATAATCCTACATTTGAAAGTGAAAAAGTCCCATTTTTCATACATAAACACAAGCTTTGGAGTAATGCCACAGAGCGATTTCTCTAGCAGGCTTTGTAGAGCAGTCTTTGAAAATCCATTCAGTAATAACTAATGTTTTTAGAAACCCAAATTTGCATCAAAGGCAACATTTGTTTACTATAAACTCTCCTCATGATACACTCTTAGCTGTCACCATCTTTGCTGTCAAAGAATCTTTGAAGTGCCAATTGTTAACAGCCAGGAGCTTTCAGGCTTTGGAAATTTGCTACAGTGTTTCTTATCAACTCTGTTCTTTCTAAAAGATCAAACGACCTATTCACATAGAGCACTCATATATGGAAGATATTTAAAAATTTATTTAGCTTGTTACTGGTTTATTTCACCACTAATATCTAATACCAGGGATGACTGAAACATTATTTACGTAAACATATTGCACACTTTTTTCACAGAATGAACATGAAAAACTGGAAACTATTTTAAGGATAAAAATTTTACATCTTGTCTTTTGGAGAAAAGACATAAATGGAACTCATAGGCAAAGCAAGGAGAGACAAGCAATTGAACTTAACTCTGATTTGGAGTGGCGTTTAAAAATTGTAAAAATAGTATTCATTTAAAAAACAAAATAAAACTTGAAATTACTTTCACTCATTAAAATGCAATCAAGGTTTTGGTAGCTTTTATTTGAATGTCATTTGAGATATGTCACCTCTAAAACTACATAAGATCACTAAATGGGTTTTTGCACAGATTTTAAGTACATGCTCAAGTTCATTTCCAAACACAGATTTTGGCTTTACAATACTGACGGGAAATGTGGCTTTCATGGTTTCCTGTAGGTTGTTCAAACTATGAACCGTTCCAGGAGTCACCATATGTGTTGGCATCTCTCTCTAATCCAGTTTTGAAGGACAAACTAAATCTAATGTGGAACCCCTGAATACAAGTTTGCAGTGCCTCAGAAAAATAATAAAAAAAAATTAACTGAGCAGAACTTATTATAGCTTCCAAAGCCAGAGAGATAGAGATAGAGGAAGAAAAGAGAGAGAAAGAAAGGAGAGAAAAAGAGAAAAACAGAAAGTCTTAAATTCTTGTTTTCCTGGATTAATAACAATGAAATTGTGATTCTAGAAGAGTTTAGAAAAAGTAGCAAATAACCTAATGCAATAATAGAGCAGCAGCAACCAATATTGACTATACTTTGCTTTCTTTAATAAATGCTAGATCATATTACCTGAGTATAAAGTGAAACTCACTTGTTTTACATCAATGAACTTATATCCTTGTGTGGAAACCAAAGCTGAAGGAATATGAAACATATTTTAATTTTATGCTTTGTCTGTGGAACCTAAAAAATAATCTTTTTCAAAAACAATTTCAAACATTATTCAATAAATTCCAGAATAATGAAAATTTAGAAGCTGTATCATATATCAACTATAGAACCAGGTTAAATACAGAAAGGTCTAAATATGAATCAGCAAGACATGATTAAGCATTCTAATGTGGGAAAGATACTGGCCAACAGTATTTAACACCCGCCTCCCTGCAATTTCCCTTAAATTAACAAGGCTACTGTGTTAATAATCTAAGGAGGGCAGATTAAAAGGCAGAGTGAGTCATTAATTAAGCTAAAAGAAATGTAAGACACAAGGGAACCTGTAAGACACTCTAATAGCTAATCAGCTGTTAAATTCCCAATTTCTGTGGGATGAAAAGTGCTATGCTTGCCCCTCCTTTTCTCCTTGCTCTACTTCTTTGACTTTGACTCATTGCTCCTCTACTTCCTTGGTCAAAAAAATTAAACAGCAATATTAGAATTTAAAAATTGAATCACCATGAAAAAGTTTCCATGAAAATAAAAAAACAAATACTTCAAAAGCTTAGGAGCCATATAGAACATAATTTCCAACAGGGCAATGGCAATCCCAGTTTTTGAAAAAGAAAAAAAAAATCATTGTCCTTATTTTCATTTAGCTCATTCTTATTTATTTTTAGGAGATCACAATAAAAGAATATAATCAATTCATAAAAATTTGAACAAATGATTAGAAGTTAATAATATCTTCTTTGACAACCATAAGTCTGCATCTGCATTCAAATCCAGCCCTTTTGAATTTGATAGCTTTACATGTACGGTTATAGCTTTGTTTTCCCCAGAATTAAAAGAAAGTATCACCTACTGTTAGTCCTGAATTAAAGTTTATGTAAATAATATATTTAAGTACGTTGTGTTAGGCTGTATCTTATTTTTGCAAATATTCATTGCCCCTACTTAAGGAAGATTTACTTTCTCTCCCTGATGACACCAGCCTGAAGACACGGATTTGCTTTCGCCTGTAGTAACTGGTTAGAAGTTTCATGTGTAGCACCTGTGGGCAGAAGTTTTGAGATGCATCATGTGGTTTCTACTATATGCCTTTTCTCTCTTCTACATGATGGATAATACTCTTAACAAACGCAGACCAGAGTGAAGGTGAAGCATAGCAGAGTTATAGCCAACCTTCACTGGACATGTGGCATGAGCGAGAAATAAACATTTGACTGTGGAAGACCGTGAAATTTTAGAGTTCCAGAAGTTACCATATGTGTTGGCAATGCTCTCTAATCCAGTTTTGAAGGACAAACTGAACCTAATGTGAAGCTTCAATACGAGATGGTAGTGTCTCTTAAAAATAAAATTTAAAAATTAAATAAATTCAACGAAGCTTACCGTAGACTCCAAAGCTGCAGAGAGATAGAGGTAGAGACAGACAGAGGGAGAAAAAGAAACAACATAAGATAGTCTCTCCTGAAAGATATAAGCACAGTGCTGTTGCACAGTAAGCATGGTAACTATAATTAGTAATAAGAAGAAACTTCAATAATCAAAGTATTTTTTCCTTTGATATTTCATGAGAAAAAAGTGTATTTAACATAAAAAGGTGTTATCTAGATGGCAAAAACCTATTAAAAACAAACAAAAATTAATTATATGCTGTATGTTAAATTCAGCATGGATTAATCCTAATACCAGATAGCCAATTTGGTAGTTATATAGGACTTATCATTTAATTTTAAATACTTCACCTACCTCATTTTAGCAATAGGGAAACTGACACCCTATGAGCAGAGGGATTTTGCTAATATCACCTAGCACTTAAAAAACAGACCTGGCCAGGTACAGTGGCTCACACCTGTAGTCCCAGCACTTTGGGAGGCCGAGGTGGGAGGATCACTTGACCCCAGGATTTAAGATCAGCCTGGGCAACCTAATGAGACCCTGTCCTACAAAAAATGAAAAACTAGCCGGGCATGGTGGTACATTCCTGTGGTCCCAGATACTCGGGAGGTTGAGGCAGTAGGATTGCTTGAGCATGGAGGGTCAAGGCCAAAGTGAGTCGAGATCTTGCTACTGCACTTCAGTCTGGGCAACAGAGTGAGACCCTGTCTCTAAAACAAACAAACAGAAAAACAAACAAAAGCACAGATCTAGAATCCTAGTCAAATTACTCTTAGTTGCAAACAATTAGCACTAACCTACAACTGAAAAATAGCACTGTCCATATATTCGATAGAGAGAGGAGAGGCATCCAATACTACAAATTTATGAATCATTAAAAGAAAGTTAATTTTTAAAACTACTTTTTTTTTTTTTTATTATACTTTAGGATTTTAGGGTACATGTGCACAATGTGCAGGTTTGTTACATATGTATCCATGTGCCATGTTGATTTCCTGCACCCATTAATTCGTCATTTAGCATTAGGTGTATCTCCTAATGCTGTCCCTCCCCCCTCCCCCCACCCCACAACAGTCCCCAGAGCGTGATGTTCCCCTTCCTGTGTCCATGAGTTCTCATTGTTCAGTTCCCACCTATGAGTGAGAACATGCGGTGTTTGGTTTTTTGTCCTTGCGATAGTTTACTGAGAATGATGTTTTCCAGTTTCATCCATGTCCCTACAAAGGACACGAACTCATCATTTTTTATGGCTGCATAGTATTCCATGGTGTATATGTGCCACATTTTCTTAATCCAGTCTATCGTTGTTGGACATTTGGGTTGGTTCCAACTCTTTGCTATTGTGAATAGTGCCGCAATAAACATACGTGTGCATGTGTCTTTATAGCAGCCTGATTTATAGTCCTTTGGGTATATACCCAGTAATGGGATGGCTGGGTCAAATGGTATTTCTAGTTCTAGATCCCTGAGGAATCGCCACACTGACTTCCACAATGGTTGAACTAGCTTACAGTCCCACCAACAGTGTAAAAGTGTTCCTATTTCTCCACATCCTCTCCAGCACCTGTTGTTTCCTGATTTTTTAATGATGGCCATTCTAACTGGTGTGAGATGGTATCTCACTGTGGTTTTGATTTGCATTTCTCTGATGGCCAGTGATGAGGAGCATTTCTTCATGTGTTTTTTGGCTGCATAAATGTCTTCTTTTGAGAAGTGTCTGTTCATGTCCTCTGCCCACTTTTTGATGGGGTTGTTTGTTTTTTTCTTGTAAATTTGTTTGAGTTCATTGTAGATTCTGGATATTAGCCCTTTGTCAGATGAGTAGGTTGCAAAAATTTTCTCCCATTGTGTAGGTTGCCTGTTCACTCTGATGATAGTTTCTTTTGCTGTGCAGAAGCTCTTTAGTTTAATGAGATCCCATTTGTCGATTTTGGCTTTTGTTGCCATTGCTTTTGGTGTTTCAGACATGAAGTCCTTGCCCACGCCTATGTCCTGAATGGTATTGCCTAGGTTTTCTTGTAGGATTTTAATGGTTTTAGGTCTAACATATAAGTCTTTAATCCATCTTGAATTAATTTTTGTATAAGGTGTAAGGAAGGGATCCAGTTTCAGCTTTCTACATATGGCTAGCCAGTTTTCCCAGCACCATTTATTAAATAGGGAATCCTTTCCCCATTTCTTGTTTTTGTCAGGTTTGTCAAAGATCAGATAGTTGTAGCTATGCGGCATCATTTCTGAGGGCTCTGTTCTGTTCCATTGATCTATGTCTCTGTTGTGGTACCAGTACCATGCTGTTTTGGTTACTGTAGCCTTGTAGTATAGTTTAAAGTCAGGTAGCGTGATGCCTCCAGCTTTGTTCTTTTGGCTTAGGATTGACTTGGCTATGCGGGCTCTTTTTTGGTTCCATATGAACTTTAAAGTAGTTTTTTCCAATTCTGTGAAGAAAGTCATTGGTAGCTTGATGGGGATGGCATTGAATCTATAAATTACCTTGGGCAGTATGGCCATTTTCACGATATTGATTCTTCCAACCCATGAGCATGGAATGTTCTTCCATTTGTTTGTATCCTCTTTTATTTCATTGAGCAGTGGTTTGTAGTTCTCCTTGAGGAGGTCCTTCACATCCCTTGTAAGTTGGATTCCTAGGTATTTTATTCTCTTTGAAGCAATTGTGAATGGGAGTTCACTCATGATTTGGCTCTCTGTTTGTCTGTTATTGGTGTACAAGAATGCTTGTGATTTTTGTACATTAATTTTGTATCCTGAGACTTTGCTGAAGTTGCTAATCAGCTTAAGGAGATTTTGGGCTGAGACAATGGGGTTTTCTAGATATACAATCATGTCATCTGCAAACAGGGACAATTTGACTTCCTCTTTTCCTAATTGAATACCCTTTATTTCCTTCTCCTGCCTGATTGCTCTGGCCAGAACTTCCAGCACTATGTTGAATAGGAGCGGTGAGAGAGGGCATCCCTGTCTTGTGCCAGTTTTCAGAGGGAATGCTTCCAGTTTTTGCCCATTTAGTATGATATTGGCTGTGGGTTTGTTGTAGATAGCTCTTATTATTTTGAGATACGTCCCATCAATACCTAATTTATTGAGAGTTTTTAGCATGAAGGGTTGTTGAATTTTGTCAAAGGCCTTTTCTGCATCTATTGAGATAATCATGTGGTTTTTGTCTTTGGTTCTGTTTATATGCTGGATTACATTTATTGATTTGCGTATGTTGAACCAGCCTTGCATCCCAGGGATGAAGCCCACTTGATCATGGTGGATAAGCTTTTTGATGTGCTGCTGGATTCGGTTTGCCAGTATTTTATTGAGGATTTTTGCATCAATGTTCATCAAGGATATTGGTCTGAAATTCTCTTTTTTTGGTTATGTCTCTGCCAGGTTTTGGTATAAGGACGATGCTGGCTTCGTAAAATGTGTTAGGGAGGATTCCCTCTTTTTCTATCGATTGGAATAGTTTCAGAAGGAATGGTACCAGTTCCTCCTTGTACCTCTGGTAGAATTCAGCTGTGAATCCATCAGGTCCTGGACTCTTTTTGGTTGGTAAGCTATTGATTATTGCCACAATTTCAGAACCTGTTATTGGTCTATTCAGAGATTCAACTTCTTCCTGGTTTAGTCTTGGGAGGGTGTATTTGTCGAGGAATTTATCCATTTCTTCCAGATTTTCTAGTTTATTTGCATAGATGTGTTTGTAGTATTCTCTGATGGTAGATTGTATTTCTGTGGGATCGGTGGTGATATCCCCTTTTTCGTTTTTTATTGCATCTATTTGATTCTTCTCTCTTTTCTTCTTTATTAGTCTTGCTAGCGGTCCATCAATTTTGTTGATCTTTTCAAAAAACCAGCTCCTGGATTCATTAATTTTTTGAAGGGCTTTTTGTGTCTCTATTTCCTTCAGTTCTGCTCTGATTTTAGTTATTTCTAGCCTTCTGCTAGCTTTTGAATGTGTTTGCTCTTGCTTTTCTAGTTCTTTTAATTGTGATGTTAGGGTGTCCATTTTGGATCTTTCCTGCTTTCTCTTGTGGGCATTTAGTGCTATAAATTTTCCTCTACACACTGCTTTGAACGTGTCCCAGAGATTCTGGTATGTTGTGTCTTTGTTCTCGTTGGTTTCAAAGAACATCTTTATTTCTGCCTTCATTTCATTATGTACCCAATAGTCATTCAGGAGCAGGTTGTTCAGTTTCCATGTAGTTGAGCGGTTTTGACTGAGTTTCTTAATCCTGAGTTCTAGTTTGATTGCACTGTGGTCTGAGAGACAGTTTGTTATAATCTCTGTTCTTTTACATTTGCTGAGAAGAGCTTTACTTCCAACTATGTGGTCAATTTTGGAATAGGTGCGGTGTGGTGCTGAAAAAAATGTATATTCTGTTGATTTGGGGTGGAGAGTTCTGTAGATGTCTATTAGGTCCACTTTATGTAGAGCTGAGTTCAATTCCTGGATATCCTTGTTAACTTTCTGTCTCGTTGATCTGTCTAATGCTGACAGTGGGGTGTTAAAATCTCCCATTATTATTGTGTGGGAGTTTAAGTCCCTTTGTAGGTCACTGAGGACTTGCTTTATGAATCTGGGTGCTCCTGTGTTGGGTGCATATATATTTAGGATAGTTAGCTCTTCTTGTTGAATTGATCCCTTTACCATTATGTAATGGCCTTCTTTGTCTCTTTTGATCTTTGTTGGTTTAAAGTCTATTTTATCAGAGACTAGGATTGCAACCCCTGCCTTTTTTTGTTTTCCAGTTGCTTGACAGATCTTCCTCCATCCCTTTATTTTGAGTCTATGTGTGTCTCTGCACGTGAGATGGGTTTCCTGAATACAGCACACTGATGGGTCCTGACTCCTTATCCAGTTTGCCAGTCTGTGTCTTTTGATTGGAGCATTTAGCCCATTTACATTTAACGTGAATATTGTTATGTGTGAATCTGATCCTGTCATTATGATGTTAGTTGGTTATTTTGCTCGTTAGTTGCTATAGTTTCTTCCTAGCCTCGATGGTCTTTACAATTTGGCATGTTTTTGCAGGGGCTGGTACCAGTTGTTCCTTTCCATGTTTAGTGCTTCCTTCAGGAGCTCTTTTAGGGCAGGCCTGGTGGTGACAAAATCACTCAGCGTTTGCTTGTCTGTAAAGTATTTTATTTCTCCTTCACTTATGAAGCTTAGTTTGGCAGGATAGGAAATTCTGGGTTGAAAATTCTTTTCTTTAAGAATGTTGAATATCGGCCTCCACTCTCTTCTGGCTTGTAGAGTTTCTGCTGAGAGATCAGCTGTTAGTCTGATGGGCTTCCCTTTGTAGGTAACCCGACCTTTCTCTCTGGTTGCCCTTAACATTTTTTCCTTCATTTCAACTTTGGTGAATCTGACAATTATGTGTCTTGGAGTTGCCCTTCTCGAGGAGTATCTTTGTGGCGTTCTCTGTATTTCCTGAATCTGAATGCTGGCCTGCCTTGCTAGATTGGGGAAGTTCTCCTGGATAATATCTTGCAGAGTGTTTTCCAACTTGGTTCCATTCTCCCCATCATTTTCAGGTACACCAATCAGACGTAGGTTTGGTCTTTTCACATAGTCCCAAATTTCTTGGAGGCTTTGTTCATTTCTTTTTATTCTTTTTTCTCTAAACTTCCCTTCTCTCTTCATTTCATTCATTTCATCTTCTATCAGCGATACCCTTTCTTCCAGTTGATCGCATCTGCTACTGAGGCTTCTGCATTCTCCGCGTAGTTCTCGAAACTTGGCTTTCAGCTCCATCATCTCCTTTACGCCCTTCTCTCCATTGGTTATTCTAGTTATCCATTCTTCTAATTTTTTTTCAAAGTTTTTAACTTCTTTGCTATTGTTTTGAATTTCCTCTCGTAGCTCAGAGTAGTTTGATCGTCTGAAGCCTTCTTCTCTCAACTCATCAAAGTCATCCTCCATCCAGCTTTGTTCCGTTGCTGGTGAGGAACTGTGTTCCTTTGGAGGAGGAGAGGTGCTCTGTTTTTTAGAGTTTCCAGTTTTTTTGGTCTGTTTTTTCCCCATCTTTGTGGTTTTGTCTACTTTTTGTCTTCGATGATGGTGATGTACAGATGGGTTTTTGGTGTGGATGTCCTTTCTTTTTGTTAATTTTCCTTCTACCAGACAAGACCCTCAGCTGCAGGTCTGTTGGAGTTTACTAGAGGTCCACTCCAGACCCTGTTTGGCTGGGTGTCAGCACCGGTGGCTGCAGAACAGCGGATTTTCGTGAGACCACAAATTCAGCTGTCTGATAGTTCCTCTGAAAGTTTTGTCTCAGAGGAGTACCCGTTTGAATGAGGTGTCAGTCTGTCCCTACTGGGGGGGTGCCTCCCAGTTAGGCTGCTCAGGGGTGAGGGACCCACTTTAGGAGGCAGTCTGTCCATTCTCAGATCTCCAGCTGCGTGCTGGGAGAACCACTACTCTCTTCAAAGCTGTCAGTCAGACAGGGACATTTAAGGCTGTGGAGGTTCTCGCTGAGTTTTTGGTTGTCTGTGCCCTGCCCCCAGAGGTGGAGCCTACAGAGGCAGGCAGGCCTCCTTGAGCTGTGGTGGGCTCCACCCAGTTCGAGCTTCCTGGCTGCTTTGTTTACCTAAGCAAGCCTGGGCAATGGCGGGCGCCCCTCCCCCAGCCTCGTTGCCGCCTTGCAGCGTGATCTCAGACTGCTGTGCTAGCAATCAGCAAGACTCTGTGGGCATAGGACCCTCCGAGCCAGGTGCGGGACAAAATCTCCTAGTGTGCCGTTTTCCAGGCCCGTTGGAAAAGCGCAGTATTAGGACGGGACTGACCCGATATTCCAGGTGCCGTCTGTTTCCCCTTTCTTTGACTAGGAAAGGGAACTCCCTGACCCCTTGCGCTTCCCGAGTGAGGCAATGCCTCATCCTGCTTCGGCTCGCGCACAGTGCGCTTCACCAACTGTCCTGAACCCACTGTTAGGCACTCCCTAGTGAGATGAAACCGGTACCTCAAGCAGAAATGCAGAAATCACCCGTCTTCTGTCTCGCTGGGGCTGGGAGCTGGAGACCGGAGCTGTTCCTATTCGGCCATCTTGGCTCCACCCCCCTTAAAACTACTTTCTAAGGAAGGAGAGTAGGCAACATTTTATAATGACATAGTTTATATATATATAGTTTATATTTTTTCAATGTGCTTTCATAATATGACACAACATACAGATAGATAACCATGTATGAGAGGAAATTAATTGCAAAATAAGTAGATTAGGCATTTCATTTTTCCGTGTGGATAAAACCAAAAGCACCTCAATGAAGTCTTTGAGCAGTACCTGGAACAGCTTGTTTTAGAATTATTATTTCACCAAAAATCTTTAGAAAGTCAGAAAATGTACATAAATTATCTATTTAATGGCAACAGAAAACTAAAGTATACCAAAGACTAGAAGACTTAAAATTTTATTACAGAAGAGTAATAGAGATGGCAGGGTGATTACAGCCAATTCTGTGGGGTGTAGGTGTGGATTTCATGCCTGACCAAAAGACTAAGAATTCAGATGGCATGAAAATGGGCAAGTCCAGAGATAAACCGGCAGAGCTGGAGTAACCAAATAGAAATAGAATAACCAAATAGAGTAACCAAATAGAAAACTTGATGAGCCTCAAACTCAGGCCACCTTTCCCCCACATATGAGGTATTTATAGTAGTAAAATTCATAGAAATAGGGGTTGCCAGGGGCTGGAATTGAGGGGTAAATAAGTATAAAATTTAAGTTATGCTAGATGAGTAAATTCTAAAGATCTGTTATACAACATAGTGCCTGTAGTTAACAATACAGTGTTGGGCTGAGGCTCAGATACTGACACCCCAAAAATATGGCACTTTGGAACTGATGAACTGAAGAAGCCTCTCAAGGTCTCTTTGACCTTTCCCCTCCCACACACTTTACCCCACCTTCTCTTAACCCTCTATCCCTCCAAAGCACGAGATGAAGTTGTTCTCTGAGTTCCCTTATCTGCCCAAAGTCTGAACACACAAAAGAAGAGAATAATCACCTCTGGTTCCTTCCTTGAGCTTTTAATAACTGAACTCATATTGCATGAAGAAAGACTGAAATCAGTCAACACACATGGACAGACTATTGTCACAAACCATTGTCTGTTACGTGGGTCCAACAGACTTTGTCCCAGGCCACTGTGCATCCAAGCCCATTGAGTCCCCTAAATATAATTTACTACTCCCTTGAAATAATTTGCACTTTCCCATCTCTCTTCCTCCTAAAAAGAAGTGGATATAAGCATCTGTACCCTATTGCACAGTGGAGTAAATGCTCTGTGATTTTCCCCCATTCAAATTAATTAATTTGTGTGTCTTTCATTAATCTGGTTTTTTGTGAGTTGATTTTTCAGGGAATCTAAAGTGGGTGAAGGAGAAGCGTTCCCTTGGCCCCTACGGTTTTGGCACAACCAGCAGCATACCAAAGACACTCTGCTCTTCAGGAAGGCACAGTAAAGGGAACCTAGGACCTGACAAGCGAGCAGGTAAGAGATTCTTACCAGCCAGGCTTTCAGCCTCTCTGTCTGTGGAATCCAGTCACACAGAAGATAAATATCACTGTCTCTCTTTGCTAAATTTTGATTAATGGGAGAAGAGAATTCATGTGACTAGCTTTGGGTATGGCAACCCTGATATACTTTCTGATCTGAATCGTCATACTGTTTGATTCCTTTTCTGCCAGAAATAGTATTTTCCCTTGTCTGTGTTTTCTGTCATAAAGAGGGGTACCACAGAGTAGAACAAGGGCCTAAAACTTCTACAAACCTAACATTCAAGTTGGTTTTGCAGACCAGTCAGTTTTGAGATTCTGATCAGACAAGTGTCTATAAACTTTACCGTGGGTTCCCAAAATATAACTGGATAAGGTTTCCTCCTGTCTTGTTTCAGTCTTTAAGAGCTTGACTTATGACCAAATTGAAGCAGTCTCTCCTGGTCTCTACCATCTGTGGGACATGATTTTCAGATTACTTCTGGTGGCCAGTCTGAAATGGCTGGAAACCCTGAGGCACATAAAATTTTAAGCAGCAAACTGTTTGTTCCAAAGGTGTCAGGCTGTCAGGGAAATTTGTCTTAATGAAAAGTCCCATCCCTATAGGACTTTCGTCATCTCAACCCCTTTGTTGCCTGGTCAGTCCTGAGAAGCTCCAATCCTAGGAGAGCCTATTTGGTGTCATGGATTGACATGTCTGTGACTGGTGACCCTTCACACATTTGTGGGATAACAAAGGCACTTTGTGCTCAGACGTTGTCCTTAACTGTCTGTGACAACAAGAGTATTTTGCTATTTTAATCTACTCCTGAGAGTGAGTTTTTTGACTGAGAGGATCACTGGAACTGCCTCGTCTATTCTGTATCCAGATAATACCTCTTGCTAAGGTAAAAATTTATTCTAAACATGAAAAATTACCTCCTGGGCTCTCCATGAAGAGGTTTATGGAATTGGGTCCCTCCTTATTCCCAATGGAATAAGTACACCATTGGAAATTATTTGTGTGACTCTTGAATTCCTGGGGGGTACCCATTAGTTATTGATAATTTTTCTCTTTCATGGCCAGCTTTTGACTTCTTTCATATTTGGGCCATATGGGAATTTGGGGCCTTTGTTTGTAGATGGTCGGCTAAGAAGCTGAGATTCTAGAGACTATGGAAACATTCTTTTCTTTAAGCTGTTTTGGGGTCATTATAAATCTTGCAAGCACTGCTCTGCATCTCTTTGGAGATTCCTAGTATGTCCTTGTTTAAGTCATAACCTTGGTTAAAGGCTTATTGGTTTTGGTAAGTCACTTAGAAAGGTATCTTTGATTTAAAAGAAAGAAAGAAACAGTTTAAAAGGCAGCAATATTGGCTGTTTGTCCTGATTGAAATCTGATAAGAGATTAGCAAAGATTTTTTTAATAGCTCTATGGCCAGAAGTCAGCTTAACTAAAAGCTGACAGTATCAGGTTATAATCATTTTTTTTGAAAAAAAAAAAAAATTCTTTCTTTTTTTTTTTTTTTTTCTCTTTTGGATCCTGATTTTGGGAAATTTTTTTCAGTCAGTTGTGACACTTTTTAATTATGTGTTTGGTCCCTCTGTTCATTTTCTTTCTTGCTGGTACAATTTTGCTGAAGAAAAAATGCAACACTTCCTTGACCCCGTTGGAAAACCTATAGTTTTCTGAAAATGGCTCCTCTAAGATTTGTACTCCCCTTTACTTCTGCTCCTCCTTCCTCTTTGCCATCTTCAATATCATGTAAAGACATCTAGAAGAGTTATCTAGAACCGCTGAGACCCTTCAGGAACACAGAAAAAGGCACTGAACACACTCTTTTTGGGATATTTTGGATTACTTTTGGAGTCTGAAGAGACATGGGCAGTTTTCTGTCAGGTCTAAAGCTTTGCTCTCTTTCACATTAAACTATGTGATCTCTTTGGCTTTGGAGAGTACCAGGGATTACTTAATACTGTGAGAGAACTGGATCTTTGGGTGTGTAATAGCTGGCAAGTTACTAGAGAAGGTTATATAGTTTCTGAGGTGACTGACAGTGCAGTGAATGGTTGTGACTGCAAGGGGCTACTTATTTCTTTGGGCCTGGAGATAAGAAAGGTGTGGCTTAAATATCTGGAGGCTATGGGAACACTTGCTACCAAGTGATAAGACTCCCATGAGGGAAGTCTGATCACAGAGTGGGCTGATTGGCATTGTATCATCCACCATCCTCAGGAAAATGCCCAGGTGGTTAGGTGCACTGTGGAAGCATTGCACAGCCACCCCCATGGCATTTACTTCCTTTTGGGCACCTGGGATTCAGTGTAAAAGTTGAAAGTGGCCGGGCATGGTGGCTCACACCTGTAATCCCAGCACGTTGGGAGGCCAAGGTGGGTGGATCACTAGGTCAGGAGTTCAAGACCAGCCTGGCCAAGATGGTGAAATCCTGTCTCCACTAAAAATACAAAAAATTAGCCACCTGTGGTGGCGGTTGTCTATAATCCCAGCTACTCGGGAGGCTGAGGCAGGAGAATTGATTGAATCCAGGAGGCGGAGGTTGCAGTGAGCCAAGATTGCACCACTGCATTCCAGCCTGGGCGACAGAGTAAGACTCTGTCTCAAAAAAAAAAAAAAAAAAGGTTGGAATCTTGATTTTTGAAAATCTAGATGTTCTGTCTATCAGCTGCACCTACTTTTTACGTATTTAAATGTTAGGCCTTGAAAACTGCAAATATTTTATTGTTCCTATTTGTTAATGTGTTCATCCTGAACTCCGTGGTCTAATTGGAAAACAGAGCCAAAATGAGAAGCTACCTATCCAAATAAAACTGATCTCCTTATACAAATCTGTGGTGAATTCTTATGATTTTGTATTACCTTGGCAATTATTCTTAGTCTTCCTCTAACAAACTTAAACTTCTTCTTGAAAAAGCTTAAATTCTCCCTTCTCTTTGAGATGTAAATTTGTTACACTATTTTCTCCAAAACTCGGTAAGTGCTTCAGTCATGTAGGACAGATAAACTTACTATATTTACAGAGGCACAATTTAAT
This sequence comes from Symphalangus syndactylus, assembly GCF_028878055.3. Lineage (NCBI taxonomy): Eukaryota > Metazoa > Chordata > Mammalia > Primates > Hylobatidae > Symphalangus > Symphalangus syndactylus. The sequence continues at coordinate 66,325,807 of NC_072437.2, forward strand.
ACAAACGTCCTTTTAAGCTAGTGAGTTTTCCCTATTTTACAGCTAAAATTTTAAAATCAAAGCTATATTTGTAGTGTCTCTATTTTTATGTATGCATGTCTACATATCTGTATTTGTATATTGTCTACATAGTATGAAATTGTCTTACAAATAAATAATCACTTATTAGTAAGTAAGCCTACATGTTTTGCAAGTTTATGTGAGTTTAGTAATCTTCGGTAAATAAAATGAGTGTTAAAATTGTTGGTGAAACAAAATAAAAATGTTTTCAGAATTTCAGAAATTTTGCTTGGGTCTACTAGTTAGACAAACTTATACTATCACTGCTAGATGTTTTAAGGTTATAAAACTTGCTTCTGTGAATTGGTGATACTTGCTTGATTTGTCTATGAGCTTATGCCTTTGGTTTTGAGCCTTCAGATTCTAAAGCCTAGTCAAGTGGCCATGGTAAGGCCTGAGGACATATGTGTGTCTGCACTGCCTTAGCCCCATCCTCCCTGGCCCAGCTGTGCCTTTTGGCCATGCTGGAACGGGTCAGATTTTCCAGGCATTGCCTTCAAAGCTCTGTCCTTTGTCCCGGGCTATGCATCTAATACATAACACTTAAAATTGCTTCCTATGTTTTGCACTGAAAATTAGGGTTACTAAGAGTTAACACTGTAAGTAATAATATATAGTTAAAACTTCTAAATATAAGAGAAACATTTCTGTATTTGAAATGTGTATGGAAAATATATTGTGTTTTTGGTACAAAATATAAGGAAGGCATAAAATGTATTTTTTGTTAAAAGAAAAGTAATTTTATCTAGTTTAAAGATTTTAAATTGAAAAAATAAAAAGGGGGTGACAGATAAAACTAAGTGAACATAGAAAGTTGTAGAAAGAAAGAGTATGGAAAGGTTTATGAAAATTTTATCTTGTGTGGTCAAAGCTGATTGAAATTTGATAGATTTGTTTATAAGTTTTTAATAATAATGCTAGTCATAAAACATCTGACAAGTGTTTGACTTTTTGGTCATCATGGAAATGCAAATTGAAACAAAATATGAAACCATAATATAATTCATGAGAAATTTAGACAGTGCCAATTTTTTATTGATAATGGGAGGCAATTTTTTTTCAGATACTGGTAGTAGGAGTGTGAACTGGTATAACCAACTTGGAAACTATTGATTATATTTACTAAAGTTAAACATATTCATGCTTTATTATCCAGCACCTCTACCTTTAGTTATATAGCTAACAGTAATAAAGACAGGTACTAGAACTTTCTTAGCAGCATGATTTGTAATATTACAAAATGGAAAAAACCTAAATGTCTGTTAATAGTAGAGCAGATAGAAATATCAATACAGTTTTATAAAATAGAATATTATTCAGCAATGAGAATGAACCAACCTATAACTCCACGAACTGCATGGATGAATCCTAGAAACATAATGTTGGGCAAAAAAAACTAGACATAAAAATGTACACACTGATTAAAACAAACAAGTGCCAGCAAAGCTAGTACAAAAGGTTAGAAATTAGAATAGTCATTATCCTCAAATGAGGGAGTAGGGGCTGGAGTGTGCATGAGAGGGACTTCTGGGACACAGAAAATGTTCTTTATCTTATTCTGTGTGCTGATTAGTTTGGTGTGTATGCTTTGTGTTGTATATTTATGACTTCATACACTTTATGTATATAATTAAATGAAATATCTCCTTAAAGTATTTCAATATAAAAAAATTATTTATGTAGGTTAAATTCAGTCTTCACTCCTTCTGATGTTTAAAGAGCATTAAAGTATCTTAATCACAAAACCATAGATCCTATGGAATAACTAGAATTTGACATATATTCATTATGAATCCACAATTAGTATATATCGTTAGCAATATAGTTAGTGTAATCAGAAATATTCACCCTCAGAATTGCAAAGTATATTGACTAAATTCTGTTTTGCACTAAAATTAACAAAAGCGATGACATCTACACCACAAATCATTGGTGAAATTAGTGGTGTTCAAGATTCATGTTTGGATAGAAACATTTTATAGACAGCCTTGTACATATAATCGAGCTATAAGAATTAAGCAGGAGCAGCCAGTTCTCGCTCTCTGATGCATTGTTCATTTCTGTGCTACCCCATCTCACACAGAACTCTGCAGATTTAACTAGAGTATTGGCTGATTCGTCAACGAGAATACTGTTTTGTTGGCCTCTAGTCAAATTTTATGCAAGGTATTTGTCAAAATGCTGAATAACATGTTATAGGAACAAGTGATATGGTGGCTTATGTACTACTTTCTTGCTAATAAATATTGTATCACTGGCAGAATTTGGTCTACAATTGACCTTTACATAACATATCATCCGATAATAAGGTTATGGTTTCAGGGTCATAGAAGGTAATGATAACTGCTATAATAAATAAACCTTCAAATTCCAGTGTGTAAACACAACAGAGCTTTATTTGTAACCAAGGGCAATGGAGTTTCTATCATGATACCAACATCAAAGAAGAGGTGTGACACATTGTGCAGAAGCCTTGCAGCAGCTAGACTTAGGATAGATCAATTTAGTCTATTTTCAATTAATTAGAATATAGACAATTGAACTCACATAGAACAAAGAACAGACAATATCCCATGCTGGACAATACTACATACCATAAAGGCAAGCAAAATCTCTGGTAGAAAGATATATGTCTCTGCTCTGAGATGTGCCTCTGACCTGTCTTTGTAGTCTCTTCTTCCAATGCCTATTTCCCTTTCTGTTCTCAAGAGGAAACAATTCTGAAATCCCTCTAGTTCTCCTTCCATTTCTGCAAGTACAGGTGGCCAGAATTTCTTTCAAAAATTATTAATCAAATGCTTTTATAAGATATATTTTGTAGTATAATTTCTTCAAAAATTTAGTAGGATTTTTATCAATTTTCTTTCTATTAAATTCATGAGCCAGCATAACACAGAAAGTTATGGCATAATTCTCAAAGCTATTCACTCCATTATTTCCCTACCGCAATATCTCAGTTATTGAGATATGACTAGTAGCTATTTTGTGATTCTCTAAAATAATAGGTGGGAAAACCACATTTTAAATTTTTGCCATAAGACTTACTGAGCCTTGTAGATCAGACATTTAATACTTATAACTTAATCTCTCTCTTTCGCTCTCTCTGTGTGTCTGTGTATGTGTGTGAATGCACATGTGTGTTGTAATAGACTTCATTTTTTAGAAAAGTTTCAGGTTCACAGTAAAATTGAGAAGTTACAGAGATTTCCCACATACCCACTGATCCCAAACATACACAGCCTCCCTCATTATCGATAACCCTAACAGAGTCCCATATTGTCCCAATTGATAGAACCTACATTGCCACATCATTTTTACTCCAAAACAACAGTTTTCATTAGGGTTCACTGCCAGTGTTGTATATATTATGGGTTTGGACAAATGTATACTGACATTTATTCGTTATTACAGTATTATATAAGAATATGTTTACTGACCTAAAAATCCTCTCTGCTCTGCTTATTTTTCCCTCTCTCGACCTAAATTCTGGCAATTACTGATTATTTTCCTATCTAAGAAGTTTCGACTTTTCCAGAATGGCATATGTTTGGAATACTACAGTATATAGCCTTTTCTGATTGACTTCTTTCACTGAGGACTATGCATTTAAGTTTTCTCCATGTCTTCCCAGAAATCTATAGCTCATTTTTTTATTGTTGAAAAATATTATGTTTTCTTGATATGCCATAGTTTATTTATCTATTCACCTAGTAACGGACATCTTGGCTGCTTCCAGGTTTTGACAATTATGAATAAATATGGTATAAACATTTATGTACAGGTTGTTGTGTGAACATAAGTTTTCAACTCCTTTGAGTAAGTACCATGGAGTGAAATTGCTAGATCATATGGTATAAGCACATCTAGTTTTGTAAGGAGCTTCCATATTGTCTTCCAAAGTGGCTATAGCATTTTTCTTTCTCACCAGCAATGAATAAAAGTTCCTCTCGCTCCACATCCTTACCATTATTTGGTTTATTAGTTACCCATTGGAGATTAGAATTACTTAATATGATACTTTCTCATTTTGGAAGACTCTAAGTTTTTCTTTTTTTTTTAAATTTAGTTTGGCTTGAAAAACCATCTGATCTCTCTCAAGTGAATTCCTTTTTCAAACATTTTGCTAAATGCTACCAATAACAATCAACAAACATTATTAACTTTCTGTTTTTCAATCTAATCTAATCTATAGACTTAGCTCGCATATAGTCTGCTCCTCAAGTTACCTCACTCAGTTTTACAAAATATTTTCCAGTTGATAACATGAGACAGTGTTTGGGAATAGGAATACAATCTCATTCTGAACTCAAATTTAGAAAGAGATATACTTATAAGTAATGTGTATGTTTTTATCTTACATTCGGTGTGACTCATTACTATTCTTATATTCCTTTTGTTTTTTGACACAGAGAGCATTGAGGCAACAATGTCTTGCCATTTATCAGGCACACAGATAAGACCACCAAACATTTGCTTGAAGCACTTAGCTTACCCTTAATTTCATCTTATTTGGCTAATGTGGATTGTATCCTTATTTAAGGTGCAAATTTCGGTTTTAGTTAAGGTACCTGTAACTGATGAAAAACATATGCTCTAAAACTTCAGTGGTTTATATATGCTCAAGTAAATTCCAGTTGGTGGCAGTAGGGAGGGTGGAGAGAAATACTATGTTCAATGCTGTTATTGAAGGGGCCAATATGGCTGAAAACCTGCCATCTTCAATGTGTCACTCTCAAATGTCACCCAGAGTTTCAGCATACAATTGGTGCTAAGAAGAAGAAAGAGGGTTGGGGAATCATTTGAGTTTAGGCTTAAAAGTTGCATACTTCAACTTACAGGTCATTGGCCCAAATGTGCTCACATAGCCCAGCAGATTCAAGAGGACAGGACATATACAGTAACTGCTCTATGGCAAGGGAGCATTAATCTTTGCTCTACAGCTGGATATTTTTTCCCAAGGCCTTGCTCACCTCTAAGTCCCAGAGGTTATTGATAGCTGCCAAAAATACCTTGATAATGCCTCAGTAGCAAAACAAAATGAAACTAAGGGTAAGCTAAATGCTTGAAGTGAATGCTGGGTGGTCTTATCTGTGGGCCTGACAAATGGCAAGACACTGTTACCTCAATGTTTTCTATGACATAAGACAAAATAAATATAAGAGCAGTAATGAGTCACGCCAAATATAAGATAAAAACCTAGACACTGCTTAGAAGTACACATCTTTCTAAATCTGAGTTCAGAATGAGATTTTATCATAAGACTTTATTAAAAATGTTTCTACAATAAATAGGAACTTCACTGCACTTTTTATAGTGTCTCCAGTGTGGGCTTGCTATATAAAAGCATTAATAAAATAAATAGAAATATGCGGTCATAGAAATATGCTGATATTCTGACTTTGTTCAGTGAAAAATATTCAACCATATAAAATTAGTATACGGACCTTTCAGGAGTCCTCTGTACATTTTATTTATTTTTTGATTGCATGTTACTAGTGGCAGCGAATTTGAGGTGGTCACTCCCAAAAGGAACTGAATTACAAACAGCACATCTACTCTTAATTCAGAAACATGGTTTAAAAGTCAGCTGAGCTGGAGGATTAACATTTTTGTTTGGAGGTCAACTATTCTAAAGCAGACATTATTTGAGTAGAAAATCTTTCTACCTCTGTATAACCTGGGCCAAATTAGAGTTATAGTTTAAAGAAATATTTCCCAAAATGTGCTACTATATTCTGCCCAAAAAAGAATAGAATAAATTAGTGTCCAACAGTCTTTTCCATGGAGCCTAGCTATAAAATCATTAGGTTGAAAAACAATCAAAATAAGAATTATGAAGCACCCATAGGACATCATTATTGATACTGAATTCTCATAGTTTAGCCCTTTGTTCTTTTCCTAAGGCTTTAAGTTGTGGAAATTCAAAATATATGAAAATATTATTGTTTTGAAATATCCATGCATTGTGTGCACAGCTTCCCAGTCCAAATAAAATCCACCTTTTAACATTGGTAATCATGTAAAGGAATTATTTGAAAAACAAAGTCATATATAAGTAAAGGAGCTAATTTTCTCCAAAGTAGTTTTAATTTTGTCAATTAAATGTTAAAGAACACATTTCAAACTGGTGTCATTGTCTATTAACTCTCTGACTATCCATCATTATAGAGCAGACTAAATTGTTAATGAGGTATTTGTAGATGGAGCCAGAAAAATTATACCATTATTATATAAAAATACGTTTATATGTTTTACCACGTTAAGTAAGAAAAGTGAGGCAAACAAACAAAATGAGGACAAGCTACTGAGGTAGAAGAAAAATATAAAGCCTTTGGGAAAAGTGGGAATGGGATCACTGATTTGCATTTTGGGAGTTACTACTTGATTCATCTTGAGATTCTTCATCTGGATTCTGACTATCCTGGGAGATTTTAGGTGCAGTTTTGTAAGATTTTCAAGATCTATATTGAGTTCTTAGAGTTTAGCCTAGTAATGCTTCCTGTACATTGAGTCACGGGGCACACAAAGGTCATAAAAACTGTCAATGGCTTTATGTTATTTCTAATAGATTTCTATACTAGGTGACATTGAGAATAAAAATGGTCAATAGCTGAGCTTTGGCAAAATTGTGTAGTCCTTTGTTAGACTGCTGGCCTAAGTTCTTGAAAATTATAAAAATAAAAACTAGTGATAGATTTTATACATATTAATTCATTTTTCTCTAGTATTTGTGTATTCAGCAGATACAGAGTTGAATCTTGGGGACATTTATGTATGGTAAGAGGAGATGGGCTGTATTGGTACAGGAACGCCTCTTACTTGGGCAACTAAAATATTCACCTAGGTGGCCTCTGTTTCTACTATTACTCTCCAAATGTTTGTTTTCTGTATAAAAGCTTGAATAATCTTTTTAATTGTTTTAAGAGACAGGATCTTGTTCTGTTGCCCAGGTTCAGTGAAGTGGTGAGTGATCATTGCTCACTACAGCCTTGGACTCTCGGGCTCAAGCAATCCTCCTGCCTCAGCCTCTGAATAGCTAGAACGACAGATGTGTGCCATACACGGCTAATTTCTCTTTTTATTTTTTTGTACAGCTGGGGTTTTGCTATGCTGTCCAGGCTGGTCTAGAACTCCTGGCCTCAAGCAGTCCTCCTGCCTTTACCTTCCAAGTTGCTGGGATTACAGGCATGAATTACCATGCTAGGCTAGAATAATCTTTTAATAAGTAAAATGGAGATTATTTTATTTCCATCTGCAAAATCTTCCAAAGACTTCCCATCACATTCAAACTAAAATACAAATTCCTAACCACGTCCAGAATAAATCTTACGTGATCTGGCCCTTTTCTATTTCTCTGACCTCATCTTACATCGCTCTTAGTGACTTACTCTGGTCTTGTGACACTGACATGCTTCTAGTTCTTACAATTTTCTATGTTCTCTCATCAATTGCAAGTGCAATTCCCTCAGCTTGGATCTCTTTTCCCACATATCATTGCATAGCATACTCCATTTCATTCTGATTTTTGCTTTGAGGTCATTAGTCTCACTGTAATCTTTCCTCATTCTCTAAAATGAAAGAACCCTGTCTTCCTAATCGGTCTTCATCTCCTTACCCTTCTTCATTTTTCCTCAGGGAACTTACTACTAACCACAGTTGTAGAAATATATTATTTTCTTTTCCACCTTGGAATGTACTCTCCATGAGGTTAAGAACACTATCAGCTTTATGTACTGAAAGATGGGCTCCTTCAATGCTGCCTAGAACTTAGCAGAAGCTCTTTTTTGTTATTGCTGTTGAAAGATTGAATGAGTTAATAAATCGAAATATAAAATAAAGTGTCTAGTAGTAACCATACAGAAATAAAATGACTGCATGAATAGACACAATCATTAAATGTTATGAATGCTATTTAAGAAAGTTAAGGAAACTATAATGCATGGTTCTGATTTATTTTGAAGATCTATCATAAGTTACACTGAGGACCAGATATTTAAACAGTAATCTAAAGAATGAGTGTGAATTATTTTCAAAGAGTGGAAAGAAAAGCAAGAAAGGTGGAAACCTACAAATATCTGAGGCTAGAAAAACCTAATTGATGAAAGATCTTCATTAATGTGAGGAAAGGTTAGGTTGTCAACAAAAAAGAAAAACCAAAATGTTAAAATTTCAATACAAATAACAAACAATAAAGAAAGAAATGAGTTAGAAGATTTAAACTAAAATTATATAATGGTTTAATCCTGAATGGAGTGTTTGCTTTTTAACTTTTTTGATGGGGTATATTGCCAAATTGTATATATAAATATATATTTATATTTAAAAAATTTTTTTAATTGTTAAAAGTGTATACACTATCTATATGTTTATTTTTTCTTTCTTTTTTTTTTTTTGAGACAAAGTCTCACTCTGTTGCCCAGGCTGGAATGTAGTGGCGCAATCTCCACTCACTGAAACATCCCCCTCCTGGGTTCAAGCAATTCTCCTGTCTCAGCCTCCCAACTAGCGAGGATTACAAGTGTGCACCACCAAGCCCGGCTAATTTTTGTATTTATTGTAGAGATGGGGTTTCACCAATTTGGGTAGGCTGGGTTCAAACTCCTGACCTTAGGTGATCCACCCACCTCGGCCTCCCAAAGTGCTGGGATTACAGGCCTGAGCCACCACACCTGGCCTCTATCTATACATTTCTAATAGCTAAAATAATATATATGTAATGTAAAACATTTGGAAAAGTCAGAAAAACACAAGAAAATAATATTTTCCATAAATATTAGTTAATTTAAAATTACTGTTTTCCTGGCATTTTGATATATATTATCTCACGATTTTTATATATCTGTCTCTAAATATCTTTTGATATAAAAAGCAACAAATATGCAAATAAATTTGTGTTATAAAAGTATATTATTGCTGTGCCTGATTTTGGCCAAATGCCTGAGAAGCAATGTGTGAATTATTTCTGTATTTTGAAATAATTTTTACTTTTTAATATGTTGCAAACATTTATTATGTCAAAGATATTCTCATATAAAATGAAGTTTATTGACTCTACGGTAGTATATATTATTGCACAACACATAAGTTTAACCAGTATCCTCTTAAAGATTTATTTATTTATATTTTCCCCATATCAGCATAAGAAAAATTTGCTCATAAAAATATTTTAAATATACTAATTAAAAACTATAATAAACTTTCTGTGCATATATTTGACTATGTCTTTAAAATAAATACTTAGAAATGAAACCATTGAATCTAAATATATTAACAACATTAAAAATTTAAAACAGGCTTTCTCTTATACAACAAATTATCACAATAAAGTGAACATAAAATTGATTAATATACTATGCATCTTGCACAATTTTTAATGGCATAAATATGGCTTAGATTTAGTAACCATCAGTAACTAACGCTTTTAAAAACTATTGCTTGAACAACAGATATTGTAGATTATAATCATGTGGAATAAAGGCTATTAAAATGTTAAGAATGGATATTACCTGCCCTTCCAATATTAATGCCAGTGGTAATAGGAAAAAACAGTTTTGGATAAAAAGTATAATATTATTAAACTCCGGATTTGCTCAGTGATGCTTAGACTTATAGCAATAAATGCAAAGTATAAAACTACATTTATTGTTGAAATTCCTGGAAGAAAAATAACTGAGTTTGCTATATTTTATTATAAAAGTAATAGTTTCACTTGGGAGAAAATGGTTAGAAACTAAAAAGTCCTAAACTTTCTTATTCATAACCATTTTTACTCATTTGCTCTTTTGCATCAGAGTTTTTTCTTTTTTTCTTTCTATTTTTTTTGACACGGAGTCTCGCTCTGTTGCCCAGGCTGGAGTGCAGTGGCAGTCTCGGCTCACTGCAAGCTCTGCTCCTGGGTTCAGGCCATTCTCCTGCCTCAGCCTCCGAAGTAGCTGGGACTACAGACGCCTGCAACCACGTCTGGCTAATTTTTTGTATTTTTAGTAGAGGCGTGGTTTCACCATGTTAGCCAGGACGGTCTCGATCTCCTGACCCCATGATCCACCCGCCTCGGCCTCCCAAAGTGCTGGGATTATAAGCGTGAGCCACCGCGCCCGGCCGCATCAGAGCTTTCTAATAATTTTTGTTTTTTTCTGAGATGGAGTCTTGCTCTGTCGCCCAGGCTGGAGTGCAGTGGCAAGATCTCGGCTCACTGCAACCTCCGCCTCCTGGGTTCAAGCAATTCTCCTGTCTCAGCCTCCCGAATAGCTGGGACTACAGGCGCCAGTCACCATGCCCGGCTAATTTTTGTATTTTTAGTACAGACGTGGTTTCACCATATTGGTCAGGCTGGTCTTGAACTCCTGACCTCAGGTTATCTGCCTGCCTTGGCCTTCCAAAGTGCTAAGATTACAGGTGTGATCCACTGCGCCTGGCCATAACTTTTTAAAAAATATAGTTTATATTATAAAAGAGAACTGTACTTATTCCCAAAATAATTTTATAAATAGGAGAGCAAAATTATACTCGTTAGCAATGTTGAGATGATTAATTTATCTGCTTTTTTGCTTATTTGAATATCATTTTGTGAATATTAAATGTTGAAAATTTCAATGAGCTGAATTGCATTTCTTTAATTACTAAAGTCTTTTTTGCATATATGTATTAGTCACTGTCATCTGTGCTTTTGTAAATAAATTATTCTATTCATAAAATTTATCAATTTTTGTTTAGTTGTTGCTATTCTAAACGGATCATTTTATCTGCATCTATTATTTAGGCAGGAGAAAAAAATAAGAAAAAGCAGGTAACTAATTACATATTATTAGTAAATATGGAAGCACTTATTGTAAACAGTGTAGACAAAAACAATTTTACAAGTTATGTTTTTGACTAAGTTATGATTTGTTAGATAATAAACATATACTCTCTTGGAAAAAATGAAGTAATAATAATGTTTTATGGATATTTGTTTTTACCAGATGTTCAGACATGATTAAAAATATATACTCTAGAAGTGATTTCAGCAAGATGTCAGGATAGGAAGCTCTGAACTCTTCTTCCCTGACAGACACACTGACTCAACAGCAGTACATTAATCAATTATTTTTATGAGAAATTTAGAAACAAGCTTAGAGACTCCTGTACCCTAGGCAAGTGAGAAACCAGCCACTTCACAACTGGTAGAAGCAGTGGAGATACCTCTTGCCATAATACCCACACCCAGCACAAATCCATAAGAACAAGATGGAAGCCCTGCTCCCAGCTTCTCCTTGAGAAGCAAAGGAGTTGGAATGCACATTTGGTATCCCAAATTTTTGGCATGTTACCTGAGAGACTGTCTTCAGTCTTGCTGGTCCCAAAGAGCTGACAGCATCTGGCATATGGTATCTGCTGATGGCTATGGAGAACAAAATGTTGTCTTGAAATAGTGAGTAGGCACTCAGTATAGCTCTACCCCTTGGATAAACACAGAACTAGTGGGCAAATAACTCCAGTTACCAGTTTCTCTCTGGAGAGGAAAAAAGTCAAACCATAAAGTGTTCTAACTTTTCTGGTAGGTCCTTAAGGAATTAACTTCTGCCCCACCTGTCTTGCCATGCTAACAGGATCTGGCATACTCTAGATGCTTGAGGGCTGCTAGCAATAAAGACAATGGTTCAAACTACCACAACGATTTGAGTGGTCAGGAAGATTGGTGAAGGTCTTGGCTTATAATAGGCCAATACACAAATACTGGGAGAGGTGGCAGGTTTTGTGTTTGTTTCTTTGTTTTAAATGTAGGTACCAACACAAAGAGGAAAACATGAAGAATGAGAGAAATAAGATCCAAAGGGACAAGACAAATCTCCAGAAATTGATCCTTATGAAATGGAGGTATATTAATTATCTGACAAATAATTCAAAATAACCATCATAAAAATGCTCAACTAGCTCAGGAAAATAATGCAAAAATAAAGTAAGAATTCTTTCAAAGAAATAGAAAATGTAAAAAGAAACCAACAGAAATCTTAGAGCTAAAGAATACAATACTCAACTAAAAAAATTCAAGAGGAGTTAACAGCAAACTACAGCAAGCAGAAATAAAAGACTAAGTGAACTTAAAGATAGGTCATATGATATTATACAGTCAGAAGAGCAAAAACAGAGAAGAACGAAAAAGATTACAAATAGCTTAAAAGACTTATGGTACACTCTCAAGCAGACCAATATATGCATATGGAAATACCAGCAGGAGAAGAGAGATAAGCACCAGAAAGCTTACTCAAAGAAATAACAGCTGAAAACTTTGTAAATCTGTGTAGGAGATGGACATTCAGGCTTAAGAAGCCTAAAGGATTCCAAGTAAAATAAACCCAAGGAAATTTACACCTTGGGTTCACACACCAAGACACATTATAATCAAATTGTCAAAAACAAAGAGAGAATTATTAAAGCAGCAAGAGAAAAGTGACTTGTGATGTATAAGGGAACCTTGATAATACCATCATGAAATTTTTCTGCAGAAACCTTGCAGTCCAGAAGGGATTAGAATGTTGTAGGGTCAAATTGCTGAAAGAAAAAAATAATTGTCAATGAGGAATTCTATAACTAGTAAAAAATGTCCTTCAAAAATTAAAGAAAACAAAGACTTTCCCAGCCCCTATCCCCAAAAATTGAGCAAGTTCATCACTACTAGACCTTCATTAAAAGAAATATTAAAGGGGAATTCTCATCTTGAAAAGAAAAGATGCTAATCAGCAACAGAGCATAAAAACATAGAAAACTCTCTGTTAAAGATAAATACGTTGACATACAGAATACTCCATTACCGTCACAATGAAGTACATATTATTTTTTAATTCTAGTATAAAAGTTAAAAGGAAAAATTATTACAACTAAGTATAAATGAAAATATGTTAACAGATAAGCAATATAAAGAGCTTAAATTGTCACATGAATAGCATAAATTGTGTATGGGGAGGAAGAAGTTAAAGTGTATAGTATTTGTATATGACTAAGTCAAGCTATTTCAGTTTAAAATAGACTGCTATAATGTATTTTACATTAGACACATGGTAGCCTCATGAAAATACCTGTGTAAATGTTACACAAAAGATAAGGTGAAGGGAATACAAAAATATGTAAACAAAACAATCGCAAGGGAAGACAGCAAGAGAGGACAAGAGGAACAAAATAACTGAGACAAACAGAAAACAAAAAAGCAATAATAAATCCTTCCCTTTAAATAATTACCTTCAACATAGATATATTAAACTCCTTCCATCAAAAGACAGAGTAGCTTAATGGAAGGAAAAAAAGGAATATCCAATTTTCTCCTCTCTGTAACAGATTTACTTTAGATCTAAAAATCACACAGGCTGAAAATGATGAGGTGAGAACAGATAATTCTTGCTGACTGTAACCAAGACATAATAGTAGTGGCTATTGAAGGGCGACAGGCTAGTCAGAGACGACACCGGTGGCAGCCAAGAGATCTTTATTGGAGAGGTAGAAGTCAGGTCGCGCAGGGGAGAGACAGAAGAGAAGAGAAGAGAGAGAGCTGCTGGTGTGCTGGGTTTTATATCCCTTGGGCCTACGTGGGGCGGGCTCAAGGGAAGGCGGGAGATGCTTCTTTCTGATTGGTCCTCCTTTGGCGGGTTCAGACAGTGCCCGGTCAAGGAGGGGAGAAGAACCCGGAACCGGCGCCATTAAGGTACCCCTGTTGCCTAACAGCTATACTTATATCAGACAAACTATAGTTTAAGTAAAAAAAAAGAAAGTAGGCGACATAATATAATAAAAGGGTCACTCCTTGAGAAAGATATAACAGTTGCAAACGTATATGCAACCAATATCAGAGCACCTAAACATAAAGGAAACAGTGACAGTACTGAAGGGAGGAATTGAACAACAATACAATGATACTAAGAGACTTCACTACCCATTTTCAATAAGAATAGAGCAACTAGGCAGAAAGTCAACAAAGAAATGCAGCTTTTAACTACACTACAGACCGAATGGACCTAAAAGACATAAACAGAGCATTCTACCCAACAACAGCAGAATGCACGTTTCTCTAGTGCAAAAAGAACATTATTCAGGGCTGGGCATGGTGGCTCACTCCTGTAATCCCAGCATTCTGGGAGGCCGAGGTCGGTGGATCACTTGGGGTCAGGAGTTGGAGACCAGCCTGGCTAACATGGCGGAACCCTGTCTCTAAAAAAATACAAAAATTAGCGGGTTGGTGGCCCGCTCCTGTAATCCCAGCTACTCCAGAGGCTGAGGCACGAGAATCGCTTAACCTGGGAGGTGTAGGCTGCAGTGAGCCGAGATGGTGCTACTGCCCTCCCGCTGAAAAAGGGAAGTTCCCTTATCCCCCACATAGGAGGTGTGACAGGGGTGTGGCTTGCTCCTTTGGTCGCCCTGCTGCTCAAAGCACTAGGGGGAGCATACACAGGGCAGGCGCAGAGGCCATGGGGAGCACTTTTGGGCTCCGGCCCCAGGGCAGCATCTATGGTGAGCGTCTGTGACTCCTGAAGCCCTAGTGGGCGTGTGTTACAATGTTCCCTTTTCGCTTTGCTGTCTGCAAATGGCTTGTGTTAATCAGCTCAATAGACCCTCTGCCTTATAGCAAAGGCAGAGGGCCAGTGTGACAGTTTTCTGTATCCTGAGGTCTTGCCCAGGGTGCCAGGAAAATAGGATTACATGTGGGCTTGTAGGATGGATGCAAGGCTTTATTGAGTGGTAGAGGTTGCTCTCAGCAAGATGGATGGGGTGCTGGAAGGCGGGGATGGAGTGGAAGGTGATCTTGCCCTGGAGTCCAGCTGTTCTCAGCTGAGGTTCAGAGGCCTCTTCCCTCCCTTTGTGCCATGCGGTCCTGCTGCTCTCTGCCACTCTCTGCATCTCTGTTCCTCTACTCTTCTGGATGTTCGGCCACTTGTGTCTACGCCTGCTAAGGTCTCAGGTTTATATAGACACAGGACGGGGGCGTGGCGGGCCAGAGTGGTCTTGGAAAATGAAACATTTGGGCTTGAAAACATTAGTACCTGTTTTTCACTTAGGTCCATGGGCACAAGCCCAGGGTGGAGCCCTCGCCAGAGACCCTGCCCTTCTCTACCCAGCACTTCTCTGCCCTGCTTCGGTATTACAGCCATCACACCCTGGCAACAAAGGGAGACTTTGTCTCCAAAAAACAAAACAAAACAAAAAAAAGAAAATTCTTGGGATAGATCACATGTTACATTACAAAACAAGTCCTAACAAACTTATGGAAATTTAAATCATAGGAAGTATCTTTTCTGGTCACAATAAAATGAAACTGGAAATTAATAAAAGAAGGAAATTGAAAAATGTACAAATATTAAAAGCAACACTTTTAAACAACCAACAGGTCAAAGGAAAAATCTAAAGAGAAATTAGAAAAAAACTTGCAACAAACAAAAATGCAAACACATCATTCTTCACTTACGGGATGCAACGAAAGTATCACTAAGAGGGAAGCTTACAGCAATAAACACCTACATCAAAAAAGAGGAAAGATCCCAAACAACTTAACTTTATATCTCAAGGAACTAGAAAAGGAAAAACAAATGAAACTCAATTTATCATAAAGAAGAAAATAATAAAGAATAAAGCATCCTTTCGGCCAGAACCGCCATCTTCCAGTAATTCACCAAAATGACAAACACAAAGGGAAAGAGGAGAGGCACCCGATACATGTTATCTAGGCCTTTTAGAAAACATGGAGTTGTTCCTTTGGCCACGTATATGCGAATCTGTAAGAAAGGTGATACTGTAGACATCAAGGGAATGGGTACTGTTCAAAAACGAATGCCCCACAAGTGTTACCATGGCAAAACTGGAAGAGCCTACAATGTTACCCAGCATGCTGTTGGCATTGTTGTAAACAAACAAGTTAAGGGCAAGATTCTTGCCAAGAGAATTAATGTGCATATTGAGCACATTAAGCACTCTAAGAGCCGAGATAGCTTCCTGAAACGCGTGAAGGAAAATGATCAGAAAAAGAAAGAAGCCAAAGAGAAAGGTACCTGGGTTCAACTAAAGCGCCAGCCTGCTCCACCCAGAGAAGCACACTTTGTAAGAACCAATGGGAAGGAGCCTGAGCTGCTGGAACCTATTCCCTATGAATTCATGGCATAATAGGTGTTAAAAAATAATAATAATAAAGGACCTCTGGGCTGTAAAAAAGAATAAAGCACAAATGAATAAATTAGAGAATAGAGAAAGCAATACAAAAAAGAAAACCAACAAAACTAAGAGTTGGTTTTTCAAAAAGAGAAACAAAATGGACAAACGTTTAACTAGACTAAAAAAAAGATGATAAATCTCAAAATATAAATTCAGAAATTAAAGAGGGGATAATATGACTGTTGCCACAGTAATACAAAGGATAATAACAAATACGTATGAATGATTATACTCAAACTCAATAACCTAGAAAAAATGGAAAACTTCATACAACCCACCAAAACTGAGTCATTAAAATACAGAAAATCTGAACAGACCAATAAGTAAGCAAGTTAAATCAGTAATCGAAAACCTCCAAACAAAGAAAAGTTCAGGACCAGACAGCTTAACTAGCAAATTCTATCAAACATTTAAAGAATAATTAATGCCATTTTTTCTCAAACTCTTCTGAAATTTGAAGAGAACAAAACTAAAACCATTTAATGAGGCCAGCATTACACTGATATAGAAGCCAAACAAAACACTATAAGAAACCTTTAGGCCAATATCCCAGATGAACATAAATCCAAATATCCTCAACAAAACACTAGCAAATCAAATTTAGCAGCACATTAAAAGGATTATACACCATAACCACATGGGATTTATCCATAAGATGTAAGGTTGAGTGGACATATGAAAATCAATTAATTTGTTATATCACATTAGCAAAATGAAGGCTAAAATCACACACTTACCCAAATAGATCCAGAAAAACCATTTGATAAAATTCAACACCATTTTATGATAACAACTCTCAACAAACTAGGAATAAAAGTAAATTACTGAATATTAGGCCATATATGACAAGCCCAGAGCTAACATCATGTTCAGTGTTAAAAAATTGAATGCGTTTCTACTAAGATCAAGATCAATAAAAGGATGCTCTTGTCACTTAAAAATTATTCCTGTTTGCAGGTTCTATATACAGAAAATCCTAAAGACTACCAAAAATCCGTGAGAACTAATGAATAATCTTGGTAGGGTTTTAGGATACAAAATCAACATCCCAAAATTAGCGGTGTTTCTATATAAAAGTATCTATCTGAAAAGGAAATTAGGAAAATACTCTTTTTACAATAGCGTCAAAGTAAAAAAAAATTAGAATAAACAAAGAAAGTGAAAGACTAATACATTTAAAACTATTTTAAAAAGTGAAAGAAATGAAAGACATTTTAAAAAATGGGAAAACATTCCATGTTCATGTACTAGAAGTTGTGATATTTTGAAAATGTCCATACTACCCAAAGCAATCTACAGATTCAATGCAATCTCTGTCAAAATTTCAATGTCATTTTTATAGAAATAGAAAATTCTAAAATTTATATAAAACCACGAAAGATCTCAAATAGCCAAATAATTTTGATAAAGAACAAAGCTGAAGGCATCGCACTTTCTGATGTCAAAATATATTCAAAAGATATAGTAACTAATAGTATGATGCTGGCATACAAACATATAGACCAGTGAAACAGAACAGAGAGCCCATAAATAAGTCCATGCATATACAGCCACTGATCTCTGACAAGGGTGCCAAGAATACACGATGGGGAAAGTATAGTCTGTTATTAAAAATGATGCTGGGAAAACTGGATATCCACACACATGCAAAAAAAAAAAAAACCGCAATCAGACTTTTTTGTTACATGATATACAAAAATCAACCAAAAACAGATTAAAGACTTAAACGTTAGACCTGAAATTGTAAAACTTTTATGAGAAAATATAGTAGAAAAATTTCACTATATTGACCTTTGCAATGATTTCATGAATATGACACCAAAACCACAAGCAACAAAAACAAATACAGAACAAGAGAAACGAAATTAAATGTAAAACTTCTCCTCAGCCTCTTCTCTTGTCTGCTGCCGTGTGAGATGTTCATTTCACCTTTTGCCACGATTGTGAGGCCTCCCCAGACATTTGGAACTTTGGAAGACCCCAACATGAATCAAGACATCAGAGGAAATGAGTGCTGATCCTCCAAGAAGACAAGCTCATGAAGTCATCATCAGTGACGGCAAAGGAAATTAAGGAAAACCAAGGTCCTGGGCTTTCTCTGCTAGAAGAGGCTGAATCCCTGGAGTACCTAGAGTAGTGAGCTGATTTGCTGCCAGTTTTCCATCCATCTCCCAGGGCTGAGATGAGGTGAGAGAGTGTATGGCAAGACAAGGGTGCTCAATAAAAGTTTCTGGGGGGGTGGAGCCAAGATGGCGGAATACGAACAGCTCCGGTCTCCAGCTCCCAGCCCCAGCGACACAGAAGACTGGTGATTTCTGCATTTCTGCTTGAGGTACCGGTTTCATCTCACTAGGGAGTGCCTAACAGTGGGCGCAGGACAGTCGGTGAAGCGCACTGTGCGCGAGCCGAAGCAGGGCGAGGCATTGCCTCACTCGGGAAGCGCAAGGGGTCAGGGAGTTCCCTTTCCTAGTCAAAGAAAAGGGAAACAGACGGCACCTGGAATATCGGGTCAGTCCCATCCTAATACTGCGCTTTTCCAACGGGCCTGGAAAACGGCACACTAGGAGATTGTGTCCCGCACCTGACTCGGAGGGTCCTAAGCCCACGGAGTCTCGCTGATTGCTAGCACAGCAGTCTGAGATCAAGCTGCAAGGTGGCAGCGAGGCTGGGGGAGGGGCGCCTGCCATTGCCCAGGCTTGCTTAGATAAACAAAGCAGCCAGGAAGCTCGAACTGGGTGGAGCCCACCACAGCTCAAGGAGGCCTGCCTGACTCTGTAGGCTCCACCTCTGGGGGCAGGACACAGACAAACAAAAACCCAGCAAGAACCTCCACAGACTTAAATGTCCCTGTCTGACAGCTTTGAAGAGAGTAGTGGTTCTCCCAGCGCGCAGCTGGAGATCTGAGAACGGACAGACTGCCTCCTAAAGTGGGTCCCTCACCGCTGAGCAGCCTAACTGGGAGGCACCCCCCCAGTAGGGACAGACTGACACCTCATTCAACTGGGTACTCCTCTGAGACAAAACTTTCAGAGGAACTATCGGACAGCTGAATTTGTGGTCTCACGAAAATCCGCTGTTCTGCAGCCACCGCTGCTGACACCCAGCCAAACAGGGTCTGGAGTGGACCTCTAGTAAACTCCAACAGACCTGCAGCTGAGGGTCCTATCTGGTAGAAGGAAAACTAACAAACAGAAAGGACATCCACACCAAAAATCCATCTGTACATCACCATCATCAAAAACAAAAAGTAGATAAAACCACAAAGATGGGGAAAAAACAGACCAAAAAAACTGGAAACTCTAAAAAACAGAGCACCTCTCCTCCTCCAAAGGAACGCAGTTCTTCACCAGCAATGGAACAAAGCTGGATGGAGGATGACTTTGATGAGTTGAGAGAAGAAGGCTTCAGACGATCAAACTACTCTGAGCTACGAGAGGAAATTCAAAACAATAGCAAAAAAGTTAAAAACTTTGAAAAAAACTTAGAAGACTGGATAACTAGAATAACCAATGGAGAGAAGGGCTTAAAGGAGCTGATGGAGCTGAAAGCCAAGTTTCGAGAACTACGCGAAGATTGCAGAAGCCTCAGTAGCAGATGCGATCAACTGGAAGAAAGGGTATCACTGATGGAAGATGAAATGAATGAAATGAAGAGAGAAGGAAAGTTTAGAGAAAAAAGAATAAAAAGAAATGAACAAAGCCTCCAAGAAATTTGGGACTATGTGAAAAGACCAAACCTACGTCTGATTGGTGTACCTGAAAATGATGGGGAGAATGGAACCAAGTTGGAAAACACTCTGCAAGATATTATCCAGGAGAACTTCCCCAATCTAGCAAGGCAGGCCAGCATTCAGATTCAGGAAATACAGAGAACGCCACAAAGATACTCCTCGAGAAGGGCAACTCCAAGACACATAATTGTCAGATTCACCAAAGTTGAAATGAAGGAAAAAATGTTAAGGGCAGCCAGAGAGAAAGGTCGGGTTACCCACAAAGGGAAGCCCATCAGACTAACAGCTGATCTCTCAGCAGAAACTCTACAAGCCAGAAGAGAGTGGGGGCCGATATTCAACATTCTTAAAGAAAAGAATTTTCAACCCAGAATTTCCTATCCTGCCAAACTAAGCTTCATAAGTGAAGGAGAAATAAAATACTTTACAGACAAGCAAACGCTGAGTGATTTTGTCACCACCAGGCCTGCCCTAAAAGAGCTCCTGAAGGAAGCACTAAACATGGAAAGGAACAACCGGTACCAGCCACTGCAAAAACATGCCAAACTGTAAAGACCATCGAGGCTAGGAAGAAACTATAGCATCTAATGAGCAAAATAACCAACTAACATCATAATGACAGGATCAGATTCACACATAACAATATTAACGTTAAATGTAAATGGGCTAAATGCTCCAATCAAAAGACACAGACTGGCAAACTGGATAAGGAGTCAGGACCCATCAGTGTGCTGTATTCAGGAAACCCATCTCACGTGCAGAGACACACATAGACTCAAAATAAAGGGATGGAGGAAGATCTATCAAGCAACTGGAAAACAAAAAAAGGCAGGGGTTGCAATCCTAGTCTCTGATAAAATAGACTTTAAACCAACAAAGATCAAAAGAGACAAAGAAGGCCATTACATAATGGTAAAGGGATCAATTCAACAAGAAGAGCTAACTATCCTAAATATATATGCACCCAACACAGGAGCACCCAGATTCATAAAGCAAGTCCTCAGTGACCTACAAAGGGACTTAAACTCCCATACAATAATAATGGGAGATTTTAACACCCCACTGTCAGCATTAGACAGATCAACGAGACAGAAAGTTAACAAGGATATCCAGGAATTGAACTCAGCTCTACATAAAGTGGACCTAATAGACATCTACAGAACTCTCCACCCCAAGTCAACAGAATATACATTTTTTTCAGCACCACACCACACCTATTCCAAAATTGACCACATAGTTGGAAGTAAAGCTCTCCTCAGCAAATGTAAAAGAACAGAAATTATAACAAACTGTCTCTCAGACCACAGTGCAATCAAACTAGAACTCAGGATTAAGAAACTCACTCAAAACCACTCAACTACATGGAAACTGAACAACCTGCTCCTGAATGACTATTGGGTACATAATGAAATGAAGGCAGAAATAAAGATGTTCTTTGAAACCAATGAGAACAAAGACACAACATACCAGAATCTCTGGGACACGTTCAAAGCAGTGTGTAGAGGGAAATTTATAGCACTAAATGCCCACAAGAGAAAGCAGGAAAGATCCAAAATGGACACCCTAACATCACAATTAAAAGAACTAGAAAAGCAAGAGCAAACACATTCAAAAGCTAGCAGAAGGCTAGAAATAACTAAAATCAGAGCAGAACTGAAGGAAATAGAGACACAAAAAACCCTTCAAAAAATTAATGAATCCAGGAGCTGGTTTTTTGAAAAGATCAACAAAATTGATGGATCGCTAGCAAGACTAATAAAGAAGAAAAGAGAGAAGAAACAAATAGATGCAATAAAAAACGAAAAAGGGGATATCACCACCGATCCCACAGAAATACAATCTACCATCAGAGAATACTACAAACACCTCTATGCAAATAAACTAGAAAATCTAGAAGAAATGGATAAATTCCTCGACAAATACACCCTCCCAAGACTAAACCAGGAAGAAGTTGAATCTCTGAATAGACCAATAACAGGTTCTGAAATTGTGGCAATAATCAATAGCTTACCAACCAAAAAGAGTCCAGGACCTGATGGATTCACAGCTGAATTCTACCAGAGGTACAAGGAGGAACTGGTACCATTCCTTCTGAAACTATTCCAATCGATAGAAAAAGAGGGAATCCTCCCTAACACATTTTACGAAGCCAGCATCGTCCTGATACCAAAACCTGGCAGAGACATAACCAAAAAAGAGAATTTCAGACCAATATCCTTGATGAACATTGATGCAAAAATCCTCAATAAAATACTGGCAAACCGAATCCAGCAGCACATCAAAAAGCTTATCCACCATGATCAAGTGGGCTTCATCCCTGGGATGCAAGGCTGGTTCAACATACGCAAATCAATAAATGTAATCCAGCATATAAACAGAACCAAAGACAAAAACCACATGATTATCTCAATAGATGCAGAAAAGGCCTTTGACAAAATTCAACAACCCTTCATGCTAAAAACTCTCAATAAATTAGGTATTGATGGGACGTATCTCAAAATAATAAGAGCTATCTACGACAAACCCACAGCCAATATCATACTGAATGGGCAAAAACTGGAAGCATTCCCTCTGAAAACTGGCACAAGGCAGGGATGCCCTCTCTCACCACTCCTATTCAACATAGTGCTGGAAGTTCTGGCCAGAGCAATCAGGCAGGAGAAGGAAATAAAGGGTATTCAATTAGGAAAAGAGGAAGTCAAATTGTCCCTGTTTGCAGATGATATGATTGTATATCTAGAAAACCCCATTGTCTCAGCCCAAAATCTCCTTAAGCTGATTAGCAACTTCAGCAAAGTCTCAGGATACAAAATTAATGTACAAAAATCACAAGCATTCTTGTACACCAATAACAGACAAACAGAGAGCCAAATCATGAGTGAACTCCCATTCACAATTGCTTCAAAGAGAATAAAATACCTAGGAATCCAACTTACAAGGGATGTGAAGGACCTCTTCAAGGAGAACTACAAACCACTGCTCAATGAAATAAAAGAGGATACAAACAAATGGAAGAACATTCCATGCTCATGGGTTGGAAGAATCAATATCGTGAAAATGGCCATACTGCCCAAGGTAATTTATAGATTCAATGCCATCCCCATCAAGCTACCAGTGACTTTCTTCACAGAATTGGAAAAAACTACTTTAAAGTTCATATGGAACCAAAAAAGAGCCCGCATCGCCAAGTCAATCCTAAGCCAAAAGAACAAAGCTGGAGGCATCACGCTACCTGACTTTAAACTATACTACAAGGCTACAGTAGCCAAAACAGCATGGTACTGGTACCACAACAGAGACATAGATCAATGGAACAGAACAGAGCCCTCAGAAATGATGCCACATAGCTACAACTATCTGATCTTTGACAAACCTGACAAAAACAAGCAATGGGGAAAGGATTCCCTATTTAATAAATGGTGCTGGGAAAACTGGCTAGCCATATGTAGAAAGCTGCAACTGGATCCCTTCCTTACACCTTATACAAAAATTAATTCAAGATGGATTAAAGACTTATATGTTAGACCTAAAACCATTAAAATCCTACAAGAAAACCTAGGCAATACCATTCAGGACATAGGCGTGGGCAAGGACTTCATGTCTAAAACACCAAAAGCAATGGCAACAAAAGCCAAAATCGACAAATGGGATCTCATTAAACTAAAGAGCTTCTGCACAGCAAAAGAAACTATCATCAGAGTGAACAGGCAACCTACACAATGGGAGAAAATTTTTGCAACCTACTCATCTGACAAAGGGCTAATATCCAGAATCTACAATGAACTCAAACAAATTTACAAGAAAAAAACAAACAACCCCATCAAAAAGTGGGCAGAGGACATGAACAGACACTTCTCAAAAGAAGACATTTATGCAGCCAAAAAACATATGAAGAAATGCTCATCATCACTGGCCATCAGAGAAATGCAAATCAAAACCACAGTGAGATACCATCTCACACCAGTTAGAATGGCCATCATTAAAAAATCAGGAAACAACAGGTGCTGGAGAGGATGTGGAGAAATAGGAACACTTTTACACTGTTGGTGGGACTGTAAACTAGTTCAACCATTGTGGAAGTCAGTGTGGCGATTCCTCAGGGATCTCGAACTAGAAATACCATTTGACCCAGTCATCCCATTACTGGGTATATACCCAAAGGACTATAAATCATGCTGCTATAAAGACACATGCACACGTATGTTTATTGCGGCACTATTCACAATAGCAAAGAGTTGGAACCAACCCAAATGTCCAACAACGATAGACTGGATTAAGAAAATGTGGCACATATACACCATGGAATACTATGCAGCCATAAAAAATGATGAGTTCGCGTCCTTTGTAGGGACATGGATGAAACTGGAAAACATCATTCTCAGTAAACTATCGCAAGGACAAAAAACCAAACACCGCATGTTCTCACTCATAGGTGGGAATTGAACAATGAGAACTCATGGACACAGGAAGGGGAACATCACACTCCGGGGGCTGTTGTGGGGTGGGGGGAGGGGGGAGGGACAGCATTAGGAGATACACCTAATGCTAAATGACGAGTTAATGGGTGCAGGAAATCAACATGGCACATGGATACATATGTAACAAACCTGCACAATGTGCACATGTACCCTAAAACCCTAAAGTATGATAAAAAAAAAAAAAAAAAAAAACTTCTCCTCAGCAAAGTAAACCATCACTAGAGTGGAAAGACACCCTACTAAATGGTGGAAAATATTTGCAAGCCATATATCTGATGAGGTTTGAAGTCCAAAATTATTTAAAGAACTCCTATAACTCAATAGCAAAAATATTGATAACCCAATTTTACGAATGGGCTAAGTGCTTGAGTAGACATTTCTCCAACAAAAATACGAAAACTCAACAGTTATATAAAAAGATACTCAACAGCACCTGCTTCATGGAAATGCAAATCGAAATTACAATGAGATACCACGACATACCTGTTAGAATGGCTATCATCAAGAATACAAAAAATAAGTATTGGCACACCTGTAGAGAACTTAAAACCCTTGTTCATTGTGTTGGGAATGAAAGATGGTGCGATCACTATGGAAAACAATATGAAGGTTCTTCAAAAAACTAAAAATATGACTATGCTATTATCTAGCAAGTAAATTTCTAGATGTTTACCTCAAACAATTTGAAATCAGGATCTCAAAGAGATATTAGCACTCTCATATTTATTGAAGCATTATTTACAATAATCAAGATGAGAAAACAACCTAAAAGTCCCCTGAAAGGGAAGTGGATTTTTAAAAATGTGATGTATACATACAATGAAACATTATTCAGCCTTAAAAAAATGAAGTCCTACAATATGTGACAACACGAATGAAACTTGAGGACAATAGCTGAGTGAAATAAGCTACACGAAAGGACAAATACAAATACTGCATGATTTCACTTACATGAGGCCTCTAACACAATGGAAGCTCACAGAAGGAAAGCTTAGAATGGCAATTGTCAGGAACTGAGGGAAAAGAAAATGAGTTGTTCAATGAGTATAAAGTTTAAAGTTCCAGCCACGCAAGATAAGTAAGTTCTAAGACCACATGTATAACATAGTGCGTATAGTTATCCATGCAGTAATATGCCCTTAAAATTTTTTTAGAAGGGTAGTTCTCGTGTTAAATTGTCTTACAATAGTAATAATAATAATAATAATAATATACTCTAACAATTACAATGACATTGAGCAAAAATTTATCTTTTCTATGAGCTTTATTATTATAGGTTAGGTAAGACTTTAGCTCATTTTTTACATTTTTTTTTGCAAGAGAAACAGAAAAAAAGTTTTGTTTTCAATAAAGTCACTCCATTCTAATGGTTTTACAATATCAATGACCACAGCTATTGTTTCACATTGCTATATAATAACAAAATATAATTATAAATTGATTCACTGTTAATTAATGTAAAATTTTCCCCATTTTTCAATAGCAAATCTAATTTTCAATTACTAATATTCTTGGGTCTCCACAATATCTTTCCAATGTGTCATAGTTGCTAAATTTCTCATTGTAGTAAGTGTAGCATATATATTTATCATCACCTGAAATAACATGAATTTCTATCAAATGCAATACTGAACCACAGGGTGAAACCTAGTAGTTGTAACGTGTTTAAAAAGACTATATATATATATACACATATGCAGTAAAAACAGTAACAAGTTTCAGTAGAACATTTTAGAGTGACAAAACACACAATGGAGACAATTAATCTTTCATAATAAAATGAAGAAAACATCCTAAGAAATGCACATATGTTTTGGAAATTCATAGAGAGACCCATAATTGTGTCCTAGCTGGAAGTATGGTCATATTATTCTGGATGATTACTTATGGTCAATCCTTTTCACATTTTATTTGTATTTCGATAACAAAGACTTAAAATAAATGTTAAAGAAAGATTTAAAGAAAAATGAGTTCTAAAAGACTGTGTTAGAAGGAGAAAAACAACCTTCTTTTTCCAGTGTGAGATCTTAGGAAGATCAAAGGCTTATGTTAACATTTATGTACCACTTTGGCATAACTATTCTGACTCATTTCCAACCAGTTTCTCAAAAGAGCCTGGTTAGAATGCTAGGTGTGAAACTGTGACTGAATAGCAATAGGAGAAGCTGAGGCTAGCCAGGTTCTTTAATTAAGGCATATAAATAATGAAACATGAAACAAAGAAAGAGAACAAAACCAAAACTCACAAAAATCATATCCTGAAAAGCATATATATATATATATATACACACACACAAAACTGGTTTCTGAAGGATATAGCATGGTTAAAGATCTTCTTTCGAAGTATTATTCATCTCTAGCTTCGTAATTGAGTTTGCATAATCTCCATTTCTATTTGCTCAATTCTTCACATTCTTCTCTGCCTTAAGATAAATCTCTTTTTGATTCCTGTACAACTCTAATTTGACTGGAATGTTTTGGCACTGCCAATGAGACTACTCTGAAAATAAATTTTATTGAGGTATAATTAGCAAAATGTCTTATTACCTCCGTTGTAATTCTTTCCAACTCTCCTTAGAATTCTTCTGAACCCACCTTAAGGAACCCACTTATCTACTTTTTGTCACTATAGATTAGTTGGCATTTTGTATAGTTTTATATAAATAGAATAATATATCAAATCTTTTGTTTGTTTAGCTTATTTCCCTCAGCATTATTTATTTAGATTCACCCATACTGTAGTGTGTATGTATATTCTTTTTTTACTGCAGAGTAGTATCCCATTGTATAGATGTAACAGTCTGTTCATACCTGTACCTATTGGTAGACATTGTATTTATTTCCAGTTTGGAGCTATTACAAAGAAACTTGTTGTAAACCTTAATGCACAGATCTTTGTATGGATATCTGGACTATGGAATGATTGGATCATACAGTCGTATATAAACTTTTTAAGCATTTGCCAAACTGCTTTTCAAGTGATTGTGTTATTTTAAATTCCTGTCAGCAGTTTATGAGAATTCTGAATTCTTCATATCTTTTTCAGCACATTTTGTAGGTTTTGTTTTGTTTTTTTTTTTTTTTCCTTTGAGACATGGTCTCATTCTACAGCACAGGCTGGAGTGCATCAGCACAACCTTGTCTCACTGTAGCCTCAACCTCCCGGGCACAAGCTATCCTCCCACCTCAGCCTCCCTCCCAAGTAGCTGGGACTATGGGACTACAGGCGAGCATCACACCCGGCTAATTTTTATATTTTTTGGAGAGACAGGGTTTCACCATGTTGCCCAGACTGGTCTCAAATTCCTAGGCTCAAGCCATCCACCCAGCTCAGCTTCCCAAAGTGCTGGGATTACAGGTTTGCACCACTGCATCTAGCCTGTGTACTATTTTTAATTGTAGCCATTCTAATAATTGTGTGTTGGAATTTTGTTGTAGATTTTATTAGTATAGTCATAACCACTAGTGATGTTAAATTCTATTTCCTGTGCTTATTTGCCATCTGTATACAGCTGAACCTAGAACAATGCAGGGGTTGCAGCGCTGACCCCTGCATAGTCAAAAATTTACTTACTACTTTTGATTGATCAAACTTAACTATTAATAGCCTACGTTGACCAGAAGTCTTACCAATAGCATAAACAGTCAATATACACAGATTTTTGTTACATGAATATATACTGTAAATTTACTTATTTTATTATTAATACAATAAAGTGAGATAGAGAAAATAATGTTCTTAAGAAAACCATAAGAAAGATAAAATACACTTACTATTCAATAAGTGGAAGTGGAGCATTATAAAGGTGTTCATCCTCATTGTCTTCACATTGACTAGGCAGAGGAGGAGGAAGAGGGTTAGTCTTGCTATCTCAGGGGTGGCAGAGAAGAAAGAAGTAGAGGAGATAAAAGGGGAAGCAGGAGACACAGGAACACTCAATGTAACTCTTACTGAAAAGAATCCCCGTGTAAGTGGTCCCATGCAGTTCAAACCTGTATTGTTCAAGGATCGACTGTACCATCTTTGATGAAGAAGTTCATTTTATCAATTCATTTTTTTCAGCATCATCCTTTTGCTGTAGTATCTAAGAAATCTTTGTATAATTTGAGTCACAAAGGTTTTTTTTCCTATGTTATAGAAAATTAAATTTTACATTTTACATTTAAGTCTATGATCCATTTTGTGTCAATTTTTATACAGTGTGAAGCATGTATTTAAGCTTAAATTTTGCATAAGCATATCTAGTTGTTCCCAAATTGTTTACCGAAAAGTTAGTTGTTTTTATATATGTGGGTCACTTTTGTACTCTTCATTTTATTTCAATTATCTATTCATTTAACACAGATACTATTTTGTCTTTATTACTCTTATTTAAAAATAATTTATAAAATATGTAGGTAATTACATAAATGTATTGGGTTTTCTTAAAGTTTTTTTCTTTAATCTATGCTATGACTTTCACATTTTCATTGAGTTTTAGAATTAATTTGTCAATTTCTACAGAACAAAAAAGACAAACAAAAAAAAAACCTCCTGAGGGTTTGCTTGGTGTTATCTTTAATCTCTACATTAATTTATGAAGACTTAGCATTTTTATAGTAATCGGTTTTCTAATTTATGAATATGGTATAACTCTCCATTATTTGGTTCATCTTTAATTTATCTTAGCAATGTTTCCTGGTTTTGAGTGTAAAGGTCTTGTACATATGTTGTCACTTCCTCTTAAGTGATTTTATATTTTGACACTAAATTGTATTAAAATTTTAATTTCTAATTGCTTGTTGCTAGAATATAAGCACGACTTTTTTATGTTGATTTTGGACCTAGTTTTCTTGCTAAACTCACCTATGATTTCTAGAAATATAAGGGAGCTTCCTTAATTTGATAAAAAGACATTGTGTAAAACTTACCTGTAACCTTATCTTTCCCTCTGAGAATGGGAGGGCACAAAGAAAAAATAATAAAATAACATTATCCATGAATTATACTGATTACTTTTTCAAATGTCAAACATGGGATAAACTACACTTCGACATTTTTTCTCCCCTTTTTGAGACCATGTCTCACTCTGCTGCCCAGGCTGAAGTATGGTGGCATGATTTTTGCTCACTGCAGCCTCGATCTCCTGGGTTCAGTTGATCCTCTCACCTCAGCCTCCCAATAACTGGGACTACAGGCACACACCACCTAATTTTTGTATCTTTTGTAGAGATGGAGTTTCACCATATTGTTTAGACTATATTTGGACATTTTATTAGTTCTTAAGGTGGCTGTGGATAAATTACCATGAACTGGCTAGCTTAAAGCAACAGAAATTTATTCTTTTAAGTTTGGAAGTCCAAAATCCAAATCAGTTTAATTCAGTCAAAATCAAGATGTTGGCCAAAATGTGCTCCCTCTGGAGGCTCTAGGAAGAATCTATTCCTTTCCTATTCCAGTTTCTGTTGAGTGTTGGCATTCCTTGTCTTCTGGCTGCATCACTTCAATTCCGGCTTCTGTGGTCATATTACCTTTTCTTCTTTCTGTGTCAAATCCTCCTCTACTTTCCTCTTTCAAGGATATTTTGTATTGCCTTTAGGGTCCACCTAGATAACATAAAATGGTCATGCCATCTCAAAATCCTTAAACACATCTGCAAAGTCTGTTTTACCATATAAATTAATACTAGTTCCAAGAATTAGGGCGTGGATATCTTTTGGGAAGCCATTATACTCCTACCACAGTCTCCCCTGT
Source organism: Symphalangus syndactylus (assembly GCF_028878055.3). Classification (NCBI taxonomy): domain Eukaryota; kingdom Metazoa; phylum Chordata; class Mammalia; order Primates; family Hylobatidae; genus Symphalangus; species Symphalangus syndactylus. Next base: position 66,355,979 of record NC_072437.2, read on the forward strand.
GAACTCTCAAAATTCATGCTAAATGCAAAATGCATTCCCGCAATCTCAACATTCTCATAAGCTCAAACAACTACGGCATCAACTGAAGTTCAAAATCTTATCTAAATATAATCAATTTTAAACTCTCAAATCTTATTATCTAAATTGTCTAAATTATTATAGGGAAGACTCTAAGTAAAATCCATCCTGCACCAAAATTTCTCTCCATTTGTAGATTTGTGGATCTAGAAAACAATTAGTTGTTTCCAAAATACAATGATGAAGGAAGCATAGAATAACAGTTATTTATGTTCTCATTCCAAAACAGACAATCAAGGAAAAAAGGATGACCAATTCCGAAAAATTTTAAATATCCAGTACATTCCATTAGGATTCCAAGTATAGAAATGATCCTCTGTGCCTAATAGCTCTACCCTCTGCACCCACGGCTTCAACCTCTGCATCCGGCCTCTGAGTCATTCTTCCTTATTCTTAAAAGGTAGCACGTGTTTACAGATGAGTAGGTTTATCAGCCCATTTTCTCAACAACTTGGGAATCTGGTAGCCATAGGAGTCAATAAACTTATTGCCTTGGAACTGGATGTGGCTGACAGTGGCTCCTGAGAGCCACTTGGCAAATAGGAATTGAGCAAGCCACTAGTTAAATCATTCATAGTTTGAAATTGACCATGTCTGGGGCATTTATATCACAAAAAATTAGTAAAGAATTTAAATCAAAACTTTTTCCCCCTTTCCATTAGGGCTGATTTACCAATGTACCACTACATATACTGTGTCTAAGTAATTTTTTCTAATTTTCATCACAGCAAACCTAATTAGGTCACATTAGTAAGATTATATATATATATGAAGTTTCACAAACTGGTGTACAACCTATGTGGCCTTTATATGAAGAACAAGCCATGAAAGAGACAGTGGCCCTTGAAGTCACTTTCTTTGATTAGCAGACCTAGAAATACACAATTGTGTGCTGCTGTTCTGGTCGTAAGTCCAACAGTGTTTATCACATGCCATCTACCAGGTAATTTAATATGTGAAAAACAAAACATGTTTATTTCTTAGAGTCTTTCAATGTCATCATTTCGGGTGTTTCTTTGGATAACAAAAACACTTTTTAAAACTCCATTGCTTATATATAAACTTAATTAAAATATATAGTGTTGTGTCACAAGGAGCAAATATTGCTGATAGAAAAACAATAACTACACATGAAATAATTCAAGAAGAATGTAAAGCGTAATATCCAGAAGTGGGTAGAAGAAAACCTGAACCAAACCCAATGGCACAGAGGATATTGTGAATTTATACTGATGAGTCCAGCTAGCCATTACTGTTGAAGAACGGCACTGAATTACACTGCTTGTCCTCAACATTCCTAGAAAGATCCAAAATAATTGATATCAATCATAAGGGTGTATGTTTTATATTTGTCTATCAGCTGGCATCTCATACAAGCCTTATTGAGAAGAATTTATTTTTTCCTGTGGAAGAAAATATTCCAGAAGTTGTTTTATAATTAAAAGATTAACTTTCTAATTTTTAAAGTAATTTTTACATTCTGCTTACTTTTTTTCTATTAGGTAGCAGTTGTAGGTTTTCTTAGTATACAGCATTTTTTTCCCTCATGTTTTTTCACAGTAAGCAAGAAGCTAAAATACCACTTACTTTTCTAGACTTCCATACAACTAGGGATTGCTGTGTGACAAAGTTGTGGCCAATGAGACTCCAGAGGAAGTCCACGTTGAGGCTTGGGAAAATATTTGCTTCCTTTTAAATGGAAGAAGTGCTGATTTTTTTTTCCCTTCCTCCCGCTCCAAAAATGATATGGTTCTTGGACCTTTGGAAGTCATCTTGTATTAATCTGTTTTCACGCTGCTAATAAAGACATATCCGAGACTGGGAAATTTATAAAGAAAAAGAGGTTTAATGGACTCACAGTTCCACATGGCTGGGGAGGCCTCACAATCACGACAGGATGAGAAAGGCCTTCATGGTGAAAGACCACATGGCGGGGCTGGGCGCGGTGGCTCACGCCTGTAATCCCAGCACTTTGGAAGGCCGAGGCGGGTGGATCACGAGGTCAGGAGTTCCAGACCAGCCTGGGCAATATGGTGAAACCCCGTCTCTACTAAATACACAAAAATTAGTCAGGTGTGGTGGCGCGCGCCTGTAATCCCAGCTACTGGGGAGGCTGAGGCAGAAGAATCGCTTGAACCCAGGAGGCGGAGGTTGCAGTGAGCTGAGATCGCGCCGCTGCACTCCAACGTGGGCGACAGAGCATGACTCCGTCTCAAAAAAAAAAAAAAAGAAAAAAAAAAAAAGAAAGACCACATGGCGGCCAACAAGAGGGAATAAGAGACAGGCAAAAGGCGTTTCCCCTTTTAAAACCCTCAGATCTCATAGGACTTATTCACTACCATGAGAACAGTATGAGGGAAACCACCCCCATGATTCAATTATCTCCCACCAGATCCCTCCCCACAACACATGGGAATAATGGGAGCTATAAGTCAAGATGAGATTTGGTTGAGGACAAAGCCAAACCATATCACATGTGATGATGAATCACAAAACATTCAAGGACGAAAGACCAATATACAAAGGGATAGTAGATGAGAAAAATGGAAAGCTTCTTAATGGTGATATCGGGCTGCTGAACAAGCCCTAGATTGCCTTCATCAAGAATCCTTCTTAAGAAATTCTATGGTTTAAGACACTATTATCTGGGTTCCCTGTTCTTCCAACTATATCATTTCTAAAAGAACTATAGTTGGATAAATAGGGAGAAGGAGGAAAGACATTTAAAAGGGAAATAAGGAAACAAGGAACAAAGGAAGGAAGGAACAAAGAAAATAATAAAGTAGGGGAAGGAGAAAGGGAGGGAGGAAGAAAGGGAGTAAGATATTGGCAGTGTTGATAATATTAACTGCTGATGGAGAATATATGGCTAAAAGACAGTGAAGGGTCTCCTGCTGCTGCATCACATGAAGTGATTTCATGGCATACTGTAAATTCACTGAACCTGCTACTTCATGTTAACTGACATTTGACCAACTGGAAGTTTCAAAACCCTGGCAGCAAGTTCCAATATCTTCGTATGATTCTGGAGATTTATTATAGTAACTTAATGCTGTGGCTAAATGAATTCTCCATAAATATTCTTTTGACATGGCGATTACCTCCTAATCTCCCACAGAGAAGAGGTCAATGTCAGACAAATCTGAAAGGAAGGATGCTGAGACTTTGCTGTGAGAGAAGCAGTGGTAGGAGGGAGCATCATGTCCAGGAGCAAAACCCGCAAGAACGCCTGCAAACCCATGGGTGATAGAGACTGGGTGGACTCCAAAATTGCATGTTTTTGCCAGAAACCCCATAGCCTCCTCCCCACCATGTTATTTCAGCCTAAGTAAAGCAGTAACATCCTTTAATAGAGATTTTTGACCAACTGTGCTTTCCTATTCCCCAACATGCTGGTTACTACTTACTCTCTCATTAAAGTTGTTACCTCATTAAAGACTAGTAACTTGGAACCAATTTTCATTTTAGGTCACTAACATAACAGTAGTTTGCAAATAGGCAATTTGTTTGCTAATTCTTCTATATACACTTTTTTTCTTGCAATCTGACTATACAAGTTTCATTTTAAATGCTTTGTTATTGGAAAAAGTATATAACTAGATAATGAATATTTTACATTGTTTAAATTTGTATAAGGTATTAGATAATATCAATATCTTTAAAGATAATATCTACAATTTATTCTAGAACATATTATCTTTTTAAAGATTTCTTTTTAGTGTATATTTACAAGGATACATATTTTTAGTGTATTTGTGCCTACAATGTAATTATTTTATGATATTAGCTAGCATTTATTTGGTATTTATGCCAAGCAGGGGTTTAACACAGATTAGAAGACTCACCTCACTTAATCCTCAAAACAGCCCTATGAGTTTGTTATGACGACTTAAACTATTAAATAAGTGAGAAAACTGAGTCAGAGATATATTGAATAACATTCTCAAATACTTATAGCTAATAAAATCTAAGCCAAGACCAGAATTTGACCCCAATCTGTCTGACTTCAAGTTTACTCATATAAAATGATCTATAAATGCAGAATGGCACAACATATAATAGGTAAAATTGACTATAGAACTCCCAATAAACATTGACATCATTTGCTTTAAATTGCTCTTCTTTCATCCATTAATCCTCACTTAAACAATCTATTTCTAGGTTTACTAACAAATAGCATATTTGTTATTTAAATTGGAGTTGACTGGATAGCTATGCAGGATCTTTAAACGTCAAATGAGAGTCTATGGAAATAGATTGGGATTCCAATCTCTCTACTAAAGGTCTTCTATGGAGCTGTAAATGAAAAACTGTGTGAGAACATTGTATTAGCACCTGTTTTATTGCCTGCAGTTGATGTAATTAGTGTATTTAAAGACAGCCCTATTGGTTACACCATATGGTTTGCAATCATTAGCGTAATAATAGATGTACCATTTAAGATGAAGCTCCACAACTGAGTGCTATTGTTTCATTATGCTAGCATAATAGGGTGTTTTCAGAGAGTTGACTGAATCCCAATTTTGAATCTCTGACACACTTAGGTTCCCTAGCAGAAGAAATGTTGGGTGATAAAAAGCAAATTTACTATCGTTATTTGATTTAGATATTAGTAAATATTTCCATGCTTTCTCTGGCACAGCTGACCCTAAAATAATAATATTTTAAATAAACTATTATTAATAATGATAAAGAATGTCATTAACATTTTTAAAAGTAAAGATGTGTTATGTTTTGGTATACTAAAAGTGAGTTTCCATTGTAAAAAATGCAATTAGCTTTTCATTCACACTATATTCAGTTGTTATTATAATAAGAAAGATGTAAAATGCATAAGAACATAACACAGGTCCTTATAAACTATAGAAAAAGTGCCTTTAAAACCTTGAAAATATCCTTTGTGTTTACAGTTTGTTCCTCAGTGACAACACTTAGATGTTAATCAGTGATTCTATCTTCTCACTTAGTACAAGCTACAAGAGGTGACAAGCAAAACAAGAATCCCATTGGAGATAATATTGTAAGAAAATTAAGAAGACACTAATTTCCAGTACTATTAATCAATGCTTACATATGCACATACACACTCATTTGCAGACATACTTGTGTAAAGAACTTACATTTGTGACTGTATATGTTTATAAATAATATAAATTTGCATGTATATTTATTATTTATCCATAAAACCAAGATTAATTTCCATGCTGAAAATCTGAGTTTGGAAAAGTTAAAATATATGTAGACACTAAAAAGGAGGACTTAATGACTATATTTTTCTCCAACATGTAAAACATGTTTGTGTAAATTATAATTTTTAGATTAAATTCCCCAATGTCATTGTTCTCTGACTCTTTTTTTATGAGAATCTCTTTAAATTAATGAAGACAGCAACAAAACACTTAGTATTCCATTGTCCTGGGGAAGACCTTAGTCTTCCTATCTAGGAAGATAATATCCTTCCAAAACAAGACCTTAGTGTTGCTATCCTTTGCCTTTCACTCCAACTGCTGACCTGTTCTGCTTTGCATTTTCTTCATCTATTTTATATTTGCAGATGACAATACTGTCATAATGCACTTGCCAATAAATGTAGCTTGATTTACCACCCATGAGGCAACACTCCTTTGCTCTGACTTGTGTGATCCCTACACCCCTTACACTTGCTATTGTTTTGCTCTTGATTATGCCCTTGTCATTTGTCTTTAGTCAACCCTTCAACCTCTATTAGGCCTTCTTTTTAAGTATATATATTTTTTTCACTTTTCCATTCAACTACTATGTTACTGGTTTATGTATTTACTATACTATACTTTTACTGATATTTTAGAGTATACTCTTTCTGCTTATTTTTTAAAATTTAAGTGTAAAACAGCCTCAGGCAGGTCCTTCAGTAGGTATTCCAGAAGAATGTGCTACTATCATAGGATATGACAGCTCTGTGCTTGTTATTGCCTCTGAAAGCCTTCCAGTGAGATAAGATGTGGAGGTGGAAGGCAGTGATATCGATCCTGATCCTGTGTAGGTCCAGGCTAGTGTGTGTGTTTGGGTCTTGGTTTTTAACATAAAAAGTTTAAAAAGTTACAAAAAAAATTACAAATAAGAAAAATCTTATAGAAAAAGAATATAAAGAAAATATTTTTGTATAATGGTATAATGTGTTTGTGTTTTAAGCTAAGTATTATTAGAAGAGTCAAAAGGTTAGAAAGAAGAAGTTTAAAAAGTAAAAAGGTAACCGTAAACTAAGGTTAAATTATTATTAAAGAAAAAAATTTTGTAATACATTTATTGTAGCCTAGGTGTGCAGTGTTTATAAGGTCTATGTTGGTGTGTGCAGTAACGTCCTAGGCCTTCACAAGCACTTGCCACTCACTCAGTGACTTACCCAGAGTGACTTCCAGTCCTGTGGGCTCCATTAATGGTAAGTACCCTATCCAGGTATACCAATTCGTTTTATACTGTATTTTTACCATATGTTTTCTTTATTTAGATATGTTTAGATACACAAATACTTACTGTTGTGTCACAATTACCTACAGTATTGAGTACTGTATATATTTATATATATATACACACAAATGTATATATATACATTGAGTACTGCAACATTATACAGGTGTGTAGCTTAGAAGCAACAGGCTATACCTTATAGCCTAGGTTTGTAGTAGGCGGTCTCGTCTAGGTTCATGTAAGTACACTCTATGAATGTTTGCACAGTGATGAAATTGCCTAACAATGCATTTCCAAGAAGGTATCTCCTTCGTTAAGCAACATATGAGTGTAGAGTGCTTAAAATCTAGTGAAAAATAGGCAATTACAATAGTATATGAAAAGAGTGACATATTATGTTCATTTAGGGGTCAGAAAAGCCTTTTTAAAGTAAATAACCTGTAAACGGATGTTGAAATACGTGAAGTATGTGTAGAAGTTAAGTTAGCAAATGACAGGAAAAGAATATTAAATATAAGAACAAAGCATTTTGTGCAATGAATCAAAAAAATTACAGTAGTGTGTTTAGAAATGAAGGCAAGTTTAATCCTGCTAGAATATATCTTACAAAGGAAATAGGGTGGAGAAGTGAAGCTAGAGGAAGCTGTAGCCAGCAGCCAGATTAATAAGAAATCTCACTAACAATTTAAAGATTAACCTAAATGCAACTGGATAGCAATTGAATGGCGTTAAGCAGAAGAAGAGCAAGATCAGATCCAAATTTAAGAGTATCATTTTGCTTACAACATAGAAAATACACAGGGAACAGGAAAGAAAACTTGTTGTGTTATTATTAAAATAATGTACAGCTGGGCACAGTGGCTCATATCTGTAATCCGGGCACTTCGGGAGGCCAAAGCAGGTGGAGCACCTGACGTCGGGAGTCTAAGACCAGCCTGGCCAACATGATGAAACCTCATCTCTCCTAAAAATACAAAAAAAATTAGCTAGGTGTGGTGGCGGGCACCTGCAATCCCAGCTACTTGGGATGCTGAGGCAGGAGAATCACTTGAACCTGGGAGGCAGAGGTTGCAGTGAGCTGAGACCATGCCATTGCACTACAGCCTGGGCAACAAGAAAGAACCTCTGTCTCAAAAAAAAAAAAAAAAACTCTGTCTCAAAAAAAATGTGTGTATATATACGCCAATCAGTACTCTGTGTCTAGCTAAAGGATTGCAAATGCACCAATCAGCACTCTGTGTCTAGCTAAATGATTGTAAACGCAACAATCAGCACTCTGTAAAAATGCACCAATCAGGGCTCTGTGACTAGCTAAAGGATTGGAGGACCCACCAAGTCCTCCCAGGTCTCTGCTGTAGGAATTCATGGACAAGTCTCCAAACCCTGAGCCACCCCTCCACTCTTCTGCTCCCTAAACAACTTTTCCTTCACTTACTCTTCCTTAATCCTGCCCTTATGTCCAACTCTGCTCCTGGGCAGAGACATCCTTTCAAAACTCCACACTACTCTCCACCTGCATGGTGACCTACTTAGAAATTCAACTTTCCCCTGGGGCCCAAGCTATGACCCCAGCCCCAGCAGCATTAATAGATAATCTACCCCTGCCCTCCTCCCGAAGCAAAATCATTTTTTTTCCTAGGGGTAGCAGGGTTTTTAAAAATATGGATTCCCAACTTTGCCCTCCTAGCTCGCCCCCTCTATGAAGTGGACAAAGGCCCTCTCAATGAACCCCTAAATCCCTCACATAACATACTCCCCAACTTCACAAACTCCAAACTGCTTTAGTCACTGCACCAGCTCTGTCCTTACCTGATATCTCCCAACCTTTCACTATCTATACTGCCAAAAGCTGAGGAATAGACCTCGGTGTCTTAGGACAACAGAAAGGAAATCCTCCTTCCTTCACTCCTTGTAGCCTACCTTCTAAACAATTAAACAACACAGGCAGAGTGAGAGGAGGTGCCAGCTGGGCTTCCTGGGTCGAATAGGGGCTCAGAGAGCTGTGAAACTCACTCATTTCCTGCATCAGGACTTACATCGGTCCTGGATGAATAATATTGAAGATATATGCTTAAAATATTCCTAACACCAAGATTTGTGCATGTGTTTTCTTCCCCAAGAAAGCTATAAACAGCGAAAATTTTGCTGTAAGTTTCCATGTCCTTCTCTCCCTCTCTCCCTTCCCCCTCCCCAGAAACTAAAGTAAAAGGAATGTTAACTGCCTGTTTTTCTGTGACCAGCAGAGCTTATCTATACTCCCAATTCCGATTCCTTATAAACGTACTTTGTAAAGTCCTGTAAGATCCTGTCTCCTTTGCTATGCCACTGCAAAGTCATAAAGTAGATAAAACCTAAGTTGCAATTCTGATTTTCTGCACAATCTAAGATATGTCACAAAATATTTTACTACCTTTGTTTCTCGCTCCTGTAACAAGCTTCCTACCTCACGTATCTCCTGCCTTAAAGAGTTTACAAGGCAATCACCCAAAACCAACAGTGGGTCCCCCATTCGGGACCCCTTCTACACTGTGGAAGCTTTGTACTTTCACTCTGCTCAATAAAGCCTACAGCTTTTTTTCTCTCTTGGTCCGTGTCTCTATCACTCGCCATGGTCAGCTGCCACACCAATTCTTTGGTGTGGCTAGGCAAGAACCTTAGCCATTACAAGATGATGGCCAGTCTCTCTTAGAGCGCTAGCAGCAGTGGGCAATTTAACTCTAAAAAAGCAGAAAACTAACATTCAGCCAAAATACCACCATTTACAGTCCTTATACAGGATCTCCTTTCCTCCCAAGCATTAGGTTCCCTTCCTCCTTCCCGAATTCAATTACTCCTCACCCTCTTTATAGAAAATTCCAAATTCAGTCTTGCCAAAAGCGCTTCCCTTAACCCAGCATCTTTACTCCCTGTATCTTCTTCCCTTCCTCCTCATTCTTGTGCTGACATCCTAGATCACCTGCAGCCACACTTTCCAAATATTTCCTCCGAGCCTGTAATCAACCTTGATGACCAGGTATTTATAGATGGCTCCTCTTCTGGGCCCACTGACTCCTGCAAAATTGCTGGGTATGCAGTTGTTTCCCTTGACTGAGTTATTAGAGCTAAACCCCTACCTCCAGGAACCTCCTCTCAAAAGGCAGAAATCATAGCTCTCACCAGAGCCCTAACCCTTTCCAAAGGCAAACAAGTCAACATTTACACAGACTCCAAATATGCATATCACATTCTTCATTCCCATGCTGCCATCTGGCATGAGAGGGGATTTCTTACTGCCAACAGGACCCCCATCACTAACGGTCCCCTTATTTACCAACTCCTTCAGGCCTCACACCTCCCAACTGAAGCGGGAGTTATACACCATCAGGGACATCAAATAGGAACAGATAAAAATCTCAAGAGGGAACAGAAAGGCTGATGAGGCAGCAAAAGAAGCCTCCTTTTCTTCCGCTCCTGCCTCCCTCCTCCTCATTACCCCTGAAATGCAACCTCAATGCTCCCCCACTGAAAAGGCCTTATTACTACAACAAGGAGACTTCCTCCAGAAGGAATAGATAGTTAAGGACCAGAAGCTAGTCCTTCCCCAGGGCCAAACCAGCAAAATCCTAACATCTCTCCACCAATCCTTCCATAGTGATGCACATCCCCTGTACCTCCTCCGCCGCCCATATTTCTTCTCCCCTCACCTATTAACCTCACTAAAAAACATAACTTCAAACTGTCGTATATGCTCTGTTACCTCCTCTCAAGGAGACCTCCATTCCCCATCTATCATACTACTTACCCTATTGTTTACAGTGAAATTATATAATGTAACTCCTTCCAATTGGAATACCAGTCATAAAGTCTCCCTCACTTTAGCCTTCTGCCTAATCGTTATCCTTATAGCAGAAATCACAATCACTAACAAACAAACATTCCCACATTCCCCCTATATGCCCTGCTTTTGTCTATCCTGCCACTTCACTCTCTTCCTTCACGTCCTCACACAAGATATTTCCTGGTTCCGCCCATGGAACTACAACCTAGAAACCTTTTTGAAGTGGATAACCGACCTTTTCTTCCGGGGCTCTCTCTGTGGCTTCACTCCAGGTAAAACCAAACTATTCACTTTTCTGCTCACTCTCTGCCTTTCTAACTCACCTCGTAATCAATACCCCAACCCTTCTTTCAGCCAAACCAACACCTACAACCCTTGAACACCTATACAAAACACTTAGCCTCACACATTCCTTACTAAAAAACTCCAATTCCTCCCTGGCAAAAGTCTGCTGGCTCTGCGTATCCCTCCTCTCCACAACATACAATACAATCCCTGCCTCAGCGTATAACTGGACTTCCACCCAAGTAAACTACCATCCTGAAATCCTCATTAACAGCCCCCTCAAACTCGACATACGGGCATTAGCAGAAAAATCCTCCCATCCCCATTAGGTAGCGAGTTCGGTCCAGCTGTTACAACCTTACATCCCTACTTACGCAACCTATCTTCCTACAGTAGCCGTGATAAACCCATATCAGGAGCCATAACAACCCACACAATCTTATCCTATCCAACTCCACTGTGCATCCAACGACATCTACCCTCTGGCATTCCCCTTGGCAACTATATCCTACAACTCAAACCTTCCACCAAACATACTACTCTCAAAGCCGCCAACAATGAAAACAGGCTTGGCTTCTCTAGCTGCCCCCCTGGCCCTTGACACCTCCCACCTCCTTAATAAAAATTCAGAGCACTGCAATGGCGGACACTTTCCCTGTTTATGCCTCTTCCTTTGGCTCCCCTTTCCATGCACCATCCCTGCACCCACCACCTGCAACCTCTCTTTATCCCAACATTCAACAACACTCCCACATGGATCTTAGTGGACACAAAATGCTTCCTCTTGCACTGGGGAAAAAAAGAACCTCAAAGCCTCCCAGCCTAAACCACATACCCCTTTACAACCACTTACAGCAGCAGCCCTAGCCAGAACCCTAAAAGTATAGATGTATGAAAATAACAAAATAGTACTGTGTCCGGAATTGGTTCCTTCCAGTGGGTTATTGGTCTTGCTGACTTCAAGAATGAAGTCGCAGGCCTTCACAGTGAATGTTACAGCTCTTAAGGATGGTGTGTACGGAGTTTGTTCCTTCAGGTGTTGAGATGTGTCCAGAGTTTCTTCCTTCCAGCGGGTTCGCTGACTTCAGGAGTGAAGCCGCAGACCTTCACAATGAGTGTTACAGCTCTTAAAGGTGGCGCGTCCGGAGTTGTTTTTCCCCCAGGGTGGGTTCGTGGTCTTGCTGACTTCAGAAATGAAACTGCAGACCCTCGCAGTGAGTGTTACAGCTTTTAAAGGTAGTGCGGACCCAAAGAGTGAGCAGCAGCAAGATTTACTGTGAAGAGTGAAAGAACAAAGCTTCCACAGCGTGCAAGGGGCCCCCAGCGGGTTGCCGCTGCTGGCTGGGGGTGGCCAGCTTTTATTTCCTTATTTGTCCCTGCCCATGTCCTGCTGATTGTTCTATTTTACAGAGCGCTGGTTGGTCCATTTTATAGAGTGCTGATTGGTCCGTTTTACAGAGTGCTGATTGGTACATTTACAATCCTTTAGCTAGACACAGAGCACTGATTGGTGCATTTTTACAGAGTGCTCATTGGTGCGTTTACTATCCTTTAGCTAGACACAGAGTGCTGATTGATGTGTTTTTACAGAGTGGTGATTGGTACATTTACAATCCTTTAGCTAGACACAGAGTGCTGATTGGTGCATTTTTACAGAGTGCTGCTTGGTGCATTTACAATCCTTTAGCTAGACACAGAGTGCTGATTGGTGCATTTACAATCCTCTAGCTAGACAGAAAAGTTCTCCAAGTCCCCACTGGACCCAGGAAATCCAGCTGGCTTCACCTCTCAGTACATCTTTTTAACATTCACAACCAGTTCTCTCTGCCAAGTCAAGGCATACTTTTCCTATGCGATACCTCAACCTATATTTGCCTCCCCTCTAACTGCACATGCACCTGCACCCTGGTTTTCCTCAGTCCAATCCATTACAACTCTCCAATCGCAAATAAATTCTTTAGCAGCAGTAGTTCTTCAAAACCATAGAGGCCTAGACTTACTAACAGCCAAAAAAGGAGAACTCTGCTTTTTTGTACATGAACAGTGTTTGTTTTTTATCTTAATCAATCTGGCTTAGTACAAGATGCTGTGAAAAGACTAAAGGACCAAGCACAAAAATTAAGGACAACATCTCCCGATGGCCAGTGTGGCCATCCTGGTCCTTTAGTACCTGGTTTCCATGGCTAATGCCCCCCCAGGCCCGGCCATAACCATTCTTTTTTTTCTAGCATTTGGCCGTTGTCTCCCATGCCTTCTCACCCAGTTTTTACAAGACTGTATCAGAACATTCACCCACGGAACAATACACGATATGATGCTGCTCCAGGAATACCAACAGCTCCAAGAACAACAGTCCCTACCATCCAGCTTTCCCCCAAAACTGTCGCCCCTTCCCAGCAGGAAGCAGCCAGACAACAACCAGATAATGGCGACCCTCTTCTATTACCTATTAAAAGTCTGGAATATTAGGGACAAACTTCCCGAAAAATCTTATTGGTACTGCCAACACTCCCCTGAAACCTCTCCGTGCTGCCCACCCTCCCCCCAAACCTTTTTACCTTTCTAAGCCCTTATCTAGGCGCCATGGTGAAGCCAGCAGACTTTACCTATAAGGTCTTGCTACGATAAACAAACCCCAGTTACAAACCATCTGGACATACAGGGGGAGGTCGTGGGAAGCATAAGCAAACTTTAGCTACATCCTCCTGAAGTTCCTTCATCTAGCTGCTACCGTAAATGTCACAAGGTGATATACGGCAAAGTTAACCAATAAACGACCCCAGGGTCTCTCTCCTCCATATAAACCCCTCATTTTGTAAGCTCAGGGCTGTCTCCTCTGTCTGTAATGGAGCAGCCAGCAGGTTAATAAAGGCTTTCCTGAACTTGGGTCTCTCTCTCTCATCCTTTCTCTCGGCTGACCTTACACTCCTGTGGTTTCATCAACACTGTGATTTTGAATTGTAGCACCAGGATTATACAATAACCTAAATGTGTGTATTTGAGATATTGCGAAATATATATTTGGTTTTCATCAACACTTCTTGGCATACAATTCCTAAAATCCTTGAAATATATAAGTGCTGTCTTTTTGTATGCTAATGTTGACCAAGAGCTTCAGGATGGGTTATCCTGTAGACAAAAGCACGATTGCAGGGTTGGAATATTCTGCCCCACCCCCACCTCCAGGAATGGGAGACAAGCTGATGGTCAAATTGATTACCAATGGCTGATGACTTAATCAATCATGCCTACTAACGAAGCCTTCACAAAAACCCAAGAGGACAGGGTTTGTACAACTTTTGGATAGGTGAACACCTAGAGGTTCCTGAAAGGTGCTGTACTCAGGAAGGACATGGAAGGTCCATACACTTTCATCCATATTTCATCCCATACATCTCTTCATCTGTGTCTTTGCTATATCTTTTATAATAAACTGGAAAAAGTAAGTAAGTGTTTCCTGGAGTTCTGTGAGCTACTCCAGAGAATTAATTGGACCCAAAGAGGAGGTAGTGGGTGGGAATCTCAATTTGAAACCAATTGGTTAGAAGTTCTGAAGTCCTGGACTCATGACTGGTGTCTAAAGGGAAGGCAGTTTTGAGGACTGAGCCCTCAACCTGTGAGATTTGATGCTATCTCCGGGTATACAGTGTTGGAATTGAATTGGAGGACACCCAGCTGGTGTCTCCTACAGAACTGATTGCTTGCTTCGTGGAGAGAAACCCACTCCCCCACATTTCATTACTGAAGTGCTCTGGGTTGATTTTTGTTGTTGTGTTGCTGGTGTGAGAGCAGAGGAAAAACAATTTGGGTTTTTATCCAGACAAAACTCTAACAAGAATGCCAAACCAAACATAATATTTCTCTCTAAATTTCATCATCCTCATTGATTCTTTTTATTAAAGAAAGATGCAAGTTACAAACATGGGTATTATTCTTCATTTTCACAAATCCTTCAACCAGAACATCAAATTTTTCAATAAATGTTGTTGATTTTGTCTTTAAAATATCTCATGAATTCAAACCTTCTTTTTTTCATTGTCCTACCCCATGGGCTCATTTCTTCCTGCCTTAACTGTTCTCCCTGATTTTAAGTCCCCATTTCTTCTTCAAATCATTTCTATTTTTTTTTCACATAACCTATCAAGGATCTCACTGCTGACATTTATATTGTCACTGGACTGGATGGATCTTTTAAAAATAGAATTTGGTTCATGTTCTTTCTTCTACTGTATATTTCTAAGTTGGCGTTTTCTTAATTTAGACCTATAATACACACACACACACACACACATATACATATACATATATATGTGTATATATATATATGTATGTGTATATGTATATACCTATAGAGAGGGACTTTTAGTATGATCTTGCTTCTGGCCGCTTATTTATCAATCTTACACTGTCATTCTCCAAACATTCCAGCTAGTTTGAACTAATGAAATGTATTAAAATATATTTTTAAGCCCTTGATCTTTATCTTCTACCATATCTTCACCCTCAGTATCCTTTCTTTATCTCATGAATGAAGAAGGGAGAAAGAAGGGCTTAC
The DNA here is from genome assembly GCF_028878055.3 of Symphalangus syndactylus. Classification (NCBI taxonomy): domain Eukaryota; kingdom Metazoa; phylum Chordata; class Mammalia; order Primates; family Hylobatidae; genus Symphalangus; species Symphalangus syndactylus. Next base: position 66,371,161 of record NC_072437.2, read on the forward strand.
TCTTTCCAATTAGTCTTCACAGAATTCCACAAAACAATACTGCTGATATCTTATTGATCAGCATTTAATTACACAGATATACTTTATCTTATAGATAGCCTTAACTTTAAAGAAGGCTGGAAAACATAATGCTTTGTTCTGGTCCAAACACAATCAATTTTCTTTCAATAAAGAGGAAACAATAATGGATACAGAAACTAATAATTAACAGTATGTCCATAATTTACTACTCTGGCTGCATACCTACTCATAAGTGTGCACTGATTTATATAATAACAAATGATTCTATTCCCTGAAAGAAAAAAATTAAACAATTATTGCATCTAGCACAAATTCTTGAATCTCTGAATGGGGTAAAGATCTATACACCAGGGCTTTGTGCAGCGATTTGTGATACAGCGATCTATAAACTAAATACTAATTAACCTGCACCACATACAATAGAAGAGAACAAAAAGAATAACCACAGTAAAAACACCCATGTGGAAACAGAAAATTGAAAGTACGTAAGTCCCTACAAATTCAGTTTGTGGGTTGGAGTAGTAAAGATTCCATGAACTAGAAGGAGAAATAACATGATTTTTTGGCCCATTTCACAGCCTCTTCCAATCACTGGGAAGGACTTGATTGTCTTCTATCTTCTGTGCCCATATTTGAGATGGGTATTGGAGAATACATATTTCTTGGGCATGTCAAAGTTTTAGCAGCAAATTTCTTATTAATTGGAGTGATGGAGCTCTGGCACTTTTTTAAAACATTTAACAGTCTTGGTCTGTTTTATGCGAAGTTAGCATTCATTTGACATTATAATTCCATGAACAATACAAAAGGTTTTTTTGTCTGTTTTTTGTAAGTTCCATGGACATATTTAACAGTCAATCCTTTTGTAAGATACTGGTTTTTAAGTTTTTAATATCTTTATGTATTGGTATTATCTTGAATGTACACATAAGATTTCTGGACCAGAGAAAATTATTATTATTTACTTACTACAAATGATAACTGTGTTGTTTCCAAGTGACTCAATTCTTATACAATGAGGTAATAAAAGACAGCTGTCACACTCCATGTACACATCTATACAGGAGAAAAATTTGGTTGCCCTCACTCCCTGAGTCTCGTTGGAAACACTATGGTAAGGATCCTGAGTCATTACTTTAATCTATTGATATGTAAATAATTCTCTCTTGAGGAAAAATAAGACCAGCTTCTCCAGCTTTATAACTCTAGTGTCTCATGATCCCAAGTTTTATTCACTCTTGAAATATTCTTCCCAAGAAGTAAATGTCTCTGAAGTTCTCATTATCTTATCTGTCAGAAATTAACATCCAGAGATCCCAGGTCCCAAGTTTCAGCAAAATTTTCTTCAAAAGACCTGACTGTGAAAAAGTATAAAATATATTTTATCTACAGTCCCACAGACTTTGAGCTTGAACATTACCAGTTTTTATTACTTGTCTGTATATTTTACTTATCAACCTACCCCTCAAATTAACTGTAGCTATCTTAAAACCATTTAAAGTAATAGATTTGAATGAAGAGGTAACATATCTACTTTCCTTCTCAAAGTGTTACAGGACAGGGGTTCCAATCCAGACCTCAAGAGAGGGGTCTTGGATCTTGCACAAGAAATAATTCAGGGCAAGTCTGAGTGCAAAGTAAAAGCAAGTTTATTAAGAAAGTAAAGTGATGAAAGCACAGCTTCTCCATATACAGAGTAGGACGTTCCTGAAAGTAAAAGGAGGTACATGTACACTCTAGGTACAATGCTTGTATATGTAAAGGATAAAAAAATGGTCTTGGACCAGGCGCGGTGGCTCACGCCTGTAATCCCAGCACTTTGGGAGGCCGAGGCAGGCGGATCATAAGGTCAGGAGATCAAGACCATCCTGGCAAACACGGTGAAACCCCATCTCTACTAAAAATACAAAAAATTAGCCGGGTGTGGTGGCTGGCGCCCATAGACCCAGCTGCTCGGGAGGCTGAGGCAGGAGGATGGCATGAACCTGGGAGGCGGAGCTTGCAGTGAGCCAAGATCGCACCACTGCAGTCCAGCCTGGGTGACAGAGCGAGACGCCATCTCAAAAGATAAAAATAAAAAAAAAAGATCTTGGGGAGATGTGCTCGGCTACAAAGGTTTGTGATAAAAGATTAATTTTATTAATGACTATATTTTGCAAGAATCAATATTACTATCTTTAAAGCAAAATTAGGAATGCTATTGTTCTCCAGGTATCAGGATATCTGTATGCTCCCAACTCTGGGTCTCTTTAGTAAACATTATGGATTTGTTCCCTTAACCATAAACATCCAGAAGCTAGGAATGCCTAACTTTGTGAAAATGCTGCCTAGTAAGTCCCAGGCTCATTTTCCTAGCCCTTACTCAAAATGGAGTCACTCTGGTTCAAATACCTCGGACAAAAGGGCTTATGAGTATTTTATGATTGTCATGCATATTACCTAAGACTGTAATTTTACCTCCACCAGTTATAATACCTTTAACTTAAGGAACAGAAGAGATGACACCTTCAATATTCCACATTACAAAATATTCAGTTGACAGTTTTTAATTCAATGAGTAGAGGTCTCTTAACTTACCCATCTCTGTTTTAAAATTTTCTGGCTTTAATCTGATCTTATCTGTCTCAGGTCTTTACTAATAAAGAACTGCAAACATAGACCAAATTTTTATAATTTACTCAATTATCACTCTTTTTTTTTTTTTTTTTTTTGAGACAGAGTTTTGCTCTTTTCACTCAGGATGGAGTGCAATGGCGAGATCTTGACTCACTGCAACCTCCGCCTGCTGGGTTCAAGCAATAATTCTTCTGCCTCAGCCTCCCGAGTAGCTGGGATTACAGGCATGTGTCACCATGCCCTGCTAAGTTTTGTATTTTTAGTAGAGATGGGGTTTTGCCATTTTGGCCAGGCTGGTGTCAAACTTCTGACCTCAGGTGACCCGCTTGCCTCAGCCTCCCAAAGTCCCAAAGTGCTGAGGTTGCAAGCATGAGCAACCACGCCTGGCCTCAATTATCGCTCTTACTGATAAGTATGAAGAAAGACTTCTAATGTATAGTAATCTGTAAAATATATTACAGATTAGTAAAGTTTCTCAGCCTACAAAATCAGTCATCAGTGCTTCTAATGCCTCAAAACTTTTATTTAGCCAAATTCAGTTTTTATATTACCTGAAGCACTTTCCTTTCAGATACAAAGTAAAGTACCAGTTAGGATTAGGTTTGGTTAAAGTAATGGAAGCTTAAAGACAGGAACATGAATATACCAGGCAGGAAAGTATTTCAAGGCTGGTATTTTGGATCCAGGAGGCCACCAGAGACACAATTTCTTTCTCTCTTTTTGGTGAGCCGTGGTGACCTGTATCCTCAAGGACACCTCCTGGGCTAAGATATAGCTGCTGATGCTTGAGGCATTGTATTCATGTTCAAGACAGCTAAAATGAGGAAGAAGGGAGGAAGCATTTATTCTTTTCTTTGCAGAACACAGTTTTGCTGAATGTGATTGGCTGTCTTAGTTACATGCCTTTTCAGAAGATTGGGAAATGTGTTTCTATAATAGTTTGCATTAGAACCTTGAAGAACATTAAAGTTTCTTCAGTAGTAAAGTAGAAAGAAACGAATCCAGCCATCTCTGCCTCAATTAAGCGATTTCTGTAATACTTGTGGAATCCCAAAACTATCTTCAATTTCTTTTCTTAATACCCATCCTCATGAATAAGTGAAGCAATTTAAAAAATTATAGTCAGGCTTCTGTTTCTGTATCTTATTGGTTAGAAACCTGATTTTTAGTCTCAGTATAATTCTAAGCTTTTAAATGTTATACTCCAAAAACCCATGTTACTCACTTATTTGGGTTTTTTTGAGACAGAGTCTTGCAATGGCATGATCCTAGCTCGCTGCAACTTCTACCTTCCAGGATCAAGTGATTCTTCTGTCTCAGCTTCCTGAGTAGCTGGGATTACAGGTGTGCACCACCACGCCCAGCTAATTTTTGTATTTTTAAGTAGAGACGGGGTTTCACCATGTTGGCCAGGCTGGTCTCAAACTCCTCACCTCAAGTAATCCACCCGCCTCGGCCTCTCAAAGTGCTGGGATTACAGACATGAGCCACTGCCTGGCCTCTTACTTTGTTACTTATTTATAGTCAGTTCTAGTTTAGGCTTGATATTTAAATTCTAGAGAAATCAGAATATGGGGGATTTAAAGCCTTGAAGCTGAGTGAGATTGCCATGAAAAAGAGGATAGGTAATGAAAAAAAGAGATATGAGGACTGAGGCTTGAGCACTACACCATTTAGAGGTCCGGGAAAGAGTGTTCAGGCCAAGTCAGAAGAAGATAGTAAAATGAAAGGAAAATTGAGAACATGGTACCTACTAAAAAAGTGAAGAATGGATTTCCAATGGCATTTAAAATCTGTTAACAAATGGTATGGAGAAGACAAAAGACAAAAAGAGTTTACCAGTGAATTTGACAATGTGGTAGTTATCTTGACAAAAACTTTTTGCGGAATAATGGGAACAATACTTGTCTGGAGTGGTTCAAGAGAGAATCAGACAAAGCTAATTGCGGACCGTGAATACAGAAAAGCTTTGTGTAAAAAAGGAGAGAGAAGAAATGTTAGTTGGAGGGAAATGTGAAGTCAAGGGGTGGAATTAGGACTTTCTCTTTCTTCACAGGATATATTAAAGTTAAGGTAATTGATCCAGTAGATAGGAAAACTCAATAAGAACAAGAAGACCTAGAACCACATTTCTACGGAGACGGATGAGCATTAGGACTAGGTACACAAGTGGAGGAATGGGTGGAATTGTGTAGTTCATCCATGAAGTGTGATTAAGAGTCAGAAACCAGGATGTCAAAACCTATTTGAGGCAAAATATGGCTCAACTTGTGCTACATCACTATATTTGTTTCCTAGGGATGTCATAAAAATTACCACAAACTTGGTGACTTAAAACAACAGAGATTTATCGATTTATTCTATTGCATTTCTGGAGACTAGAAGTCTGAAACAAATGTATTGTCAGGGCCATGCGCTCTCAAAAGGTCTAGAGAAGAATCTTTCTTGAAATAGTTCCTTGCCCCTTTCTATCTTCCAGTGGTCCCTCCCCAGCAATCCTTGGCATCTCTTGTTTTACTGTGGCATCACTTTAACCTCTGCCTCCATCTTCACGTAGCCTTTTTTTGTGTGTGTCTCAGTTTTCTTTTTCTGTTTGTTAAAAGAACACTTACATTGTATTTATAATCCACCCTAATTCAGCATGATTTCATCCTGATCCCTACCTTAACTACATTTGCAAAGATCCTATTTCCAAATAAGATTACATTCTGAGGTTTTGGGTAAAGTTACTAAGACCAACTATTATCTTTACTATTGCTTTAATAGAAAGTATTTTTCATAGAAATTACATAAAAAGAATTGTCTCCCCATTTGTAGGTACTACTTTCTCATTATAAAAATTGGAGTGCCATGCCTTCTGCCAGGACCTTGGTAAGACATTTATAAGGAAATGATATTCATTTCTTGGAACCAATAATTGTCAGTTTTATTAATTATAGCAATTGTGTGAGAAAGGTCACACAATTTTCCTTAACTGCTGTGAGTTTAGGAGTAAAAAGCAATTTCGAACAGTGGAAATGGAGCAATGTTTTCTGAAATAGATCAGTCTGATACAATTAAATAGATCATTTCAACCTTGTTTATTTTTGCTTCAAGATGTACCAAAATGTTTTCAGTAGTGAAGCACACTGAGATCTCCTCTTCAAATGAGTTATCTTTTTTTAGCCAACACTTATCATCCATAATAATCAGCATTCTGTATAAATGATGGTTCTAAATAGTAGCTGCATGCACACACACACATATATACACTATATTATATAATGTATAATAGAGATTATATAATATGTATGTGTATATTTAGTTATATGAGTATTTGAAAAAACCCAAATATCCACTGATTTTTATAAATGTTTAACTAATATCAAGCATCTTGAGTAACTTATAAAAACTGTAACAAGCCATTGAACATTAAATGCATATTGTTTTATTGGAATAAAGGCTCAAAGCAATTGTTCATGAATCAAGGAAAGAATCCCAGATCTTTTAGTTAAGAACAATTTTCTCTTCTTTTATAGAAATTATGTCTCATGGGCTGGGTGCGGTGGCTCACACCTGTAATCCCAGCACTTTGGGAGGATGAGGCAGGCAGATCATGAAGTCAGGGGTTTGAGACCAGCCTGCACAACATAGTGAAACCTTGTCTCTACTAAAAATACAAAAAATTAGCCGGGCATGGTGGTGGGTGCCTGCAATCCCAGTTACTCGGGAGGCTGAGGCAGAAGAATCACTTGAACCCAGGAGGAAGAGGTTGCAGTGAGTTGAGACTGCACCATTGCACTCCAGCCTGGGCAACAGTGCAAGACTCCATCTCAAAAAAAAAAAAAAAGAAAAGAAATTATATCTCATAACATAAATATAGAATATTAAATATACTAATATTTATTTCTTACAAAGTTCTTTAATTTTTTCAGTGTATTATTCCAGACTACTCAATTGTAGTATGCAGTAAGATCTAGAGAATAGTGTCTATATTTTATACATGAATTCCTTTTACCTCCCAGAGCACTACAGAGACATAGCAAGCACTAAAGAAAAACAAACCAAAAACCTCATAAAAGTGTAAGAAAAGGAGTAGATAAATTAACAAATGTATACTCAATACCATATGATGTACTATATTTCAACTAAACTCAGAAATTTCCTAGCCACTTCTATAATTTCAAGATAATAATAAATAGAGTTCAGATTGGCATGATATTTACTACTTGTTGAACTAATGTAAATTTGTAAAATTAAAATACCTTTTTAAGCTATTAAAGAATCTGAAATAATTAACTGAAAAAACTGTTTAAACATATTAACATAGAGGTCTGTTGAGAAACGTTGCAGAACTAAAAATCGAAGGCTAAATTAAGGCTATTAGTCAAGATAACCAACATACAGGTAATTTCCTGCTAATACTATTTTGAATTAGGGGACATGGATGTATCTATAAGCAGTTCTAAAAATAAATACATATATTGAAAGACTAACAGGAAACATATTGCACTTAGTAAAATCAGGCAACAAGCCTAAAAGAGATAAAATATGCTTTTCCTCCTCATTTGCTTTGCTCTTATTAGGTAGTCAATTTAGTCAGAGATACATAGGGTGTTCATTTGCAGCAGGATACTTACTTCTTTCAGTCAGATAGAATTTCACTCAAAAATACCGTAATTGACACTTTGAAGAGACAGAGAGATATAAATCCTATGGGCCAAAAGACATGTACAAGAACTCAGGGCAACATGACACTTTTTAAAGGGCAACTGTTCTCAGTTTTCAATCTCTATGTCCTATAAGCCAAGGAATTCTCTTTCTACCAGCCAATGAATTATCTTGACTAAGACCACTTCTGGCATCTTCTCAGGTACCTGCAGTGCTCATTCTGGCTGTACTATATCCCACAGTGTGGGCAGATGGCTCCAAAAAATTGACTAATGCAGCCAGCAGTAGTCTCTTTTGACATGTTGTGAATGGGTGGGTGATATTTCAGACCAAAAATAATGTTTTTTTTTTCTTTTTTCAATCTCAAGTGTGAGGAATTCTTATCAAGTACTCTTCATAGAGGGTAATACCTCATCCTTCTCAGAAATACTGCTTCTTTTCAGAGTTAATGATGTTACGCTGAGGAAAAAAAAAACCTTTTGAGCATTATATCCTCAGGACAAAAAGAGTCTGCAAAGTCAAGGTCTAGGAAGTAATTATGTATTATAAAGATGAATTTGTATTCATGTGGTATTATGGATCAAGGTATGACAACTTTCAGTAGTTAAAAAAATAAGCTGGACAATACTTTTCCTTGAAGATAAATGAGTCTTGGCAAACTAAAATGTACTGTATGATTCTCCACCTTGAGAGTGCCTATCAACAGCAATATAATTGACACAAATTAAGTTTGACAGGTTGCTAAAGAAGGCTTAAAAATGCATTCTTCTGCTTTCATAGAGTGTACAAGGTTGTGCATACAATCACACTAGAATAATCTCTAAACTGCTTTCCATTTATTTCTTTAATCTACAAATTCATTGTGGGACAAAGAGATTAAGGAATGTCACATCTATGCAGACATGGTAGGGGACAAGTAGTTATATATAATATGTATATTTATGAAAAAAGGTGGGAGAAGCAAGTGAGGTTAAGGATTGTATTATTTCAAAGTAACCTCACATGAAAGATTCTTATCAATCAGACAAAACAAAAATAAAAAATCTGTTTTTCAAAACCTCTTTATTAACATGGCTTTAAGGAAGTCAATTATATATATATTCTTTGGCTAAAATATAGTTAAAATGTAGTTTTTAACTATATTTTTATAGTGCAAAATGATATGGTCACCAACAGAGTTTATGATTCCTCAGTACTCCATATCATTATTGATATTTAGTATTGTTGAACTTTTCCCTGTTTTACCAATCAAATGGATAGAAAAACAGGAATTTTAATAAATCATAAAGTGTTTTTTTACATGTTCCCTAAAAGAGTTCTTAAATACTTTTTAGAACTTGCACATAGATAGACCAAATATATAAACTTTTAAAACAGAATGGCAGTTATTTTGTTCTAATATGTATGTGTGCCTACATGTAAAGCATGTATTTATACACACACACACACACACACACACACAGATATATGTATACATTCAAAATTTTATATCTGCACTTGGAAAGAGCAACATTTTGTGTTTTTATAGCCCCCATGATGTCCAGTCCTTACATGTTCTCTAAAGCAGAATCTAAACAAATATCCATTAATCAAGATATCAACTTTAAAAAGCCTGATTCAAATATTATTATACTTTCAATGTGATGAAAAACCCAAAGGAAATATATTTAAATTTTTCTAAGATAAATAAATAATACATGAATATAACTCATCCCAGAAGGAGTTTAAGCAACCAAATGAGAACTTAACAGTATTTATTTGATAAGTTGGTCAATAATAATAATAGCTTAAATTTTTTGAAGGTATCACAATTTGCAAGGCATATTTGCACAGGTTTTTAACTGTCATGATACTTAAATTTCTGAGATAACAGGAGGCATTAAAATTTTTACTTTCTAGCTAAAAAACTGAATTTCAGACAGGTTAAGTTTCAGCATTACATGGTTCATACATGTTAGTTTATATCTATTTCTCTATCAACAGTGCTATTAAAATATATTTACAGACAATAAAATTAACCCTTTTAATTTGCACAATTCCATGGTTTTAATAACATTCACAGAGTTGTGCAGTCATCACCACTATCTAATTTTACAACAGTTCATTATCATCCAAAAAAGAAATCTCATACATATTAGAGGTCACTCCCTATTCCCAGCACAATTAGCCCCTGGAAACCACTAGTCTGCTTTCTATCTTTACAGATTGGCCTATTTGGGTCATTTCACATGAATGAAACTGTGCCACATACTGTCTTTTGTGGCTGGATTTATTCACTTAGCATAATGTTTCCACGATTTATCCATGACATAATACATATTAGTACTCAATTTTATTTTAATTGATGAATCATATTTCATTGTAAAGATATATTTTATTTATTCATTGGTGAACATTTGGGTGCTTTCTACTTATTTACTACTATGAATAAAGCTGCTATAAATAGTTTTAGTGTAGATTTATGGTTTCATTTCTCTTGAATATATACCTAGGAGTAGATTCCTGGACTATATGATGTTTTATATTCTTTTATGAAGTGGTCAGTCAGGTGTGGCCACAATAGGGGACAGAGAAGAGGCTCAGGGAAAACAAGGTTCATTATACTCACAGGTCCTAGAAACAGGAGAAACAGCACACCACATTAGTCCCTTCTCACATTGCTATAAAGAACTACCTGAGACTGGATAATTTATAAAGATAAGAGGTTTAATTGGTTCACAGTTCCACAGGCTGTGCAGGAAGCATGGCTGGGGAGGCCTCGGAAAGCTTACAGTCTTGGTAGGAGGTGAAGGGTAGGCAAGCACTACTTCACATGGCCAGTGGGAGAGAGGGCAAGTGGGGGAAGTGCTACACACTTTTAAACAACCAGATTTCATGATAACTCACTCACTATCATGAGAACAGCAAGGGTGAAATCTGTCCCCATGATCCAATCACCTCCCACCAGGTTCCTCTCCCAAATTCACCATGAGATTTGGGTGGGGACACAGAGCCAAACCATATTACCACACATGACTATGTGGGAAAAAGAAGTGTGGTTGGGAGACAGAAGGCAGGAATAAGGGGAAAGATTAGGCAATGACCTTTATTGGGGTTTCCATGGAAAAAGCAAGACAAGGCAAGGTGAACAGTGTAGGACTGGCAAGCCTGAATAACTTTACAAAGTATGGAATAGTTTTGTGCTTCCTAGTTGCTTGGCACCTGGCTCTGGGATGATTAAGACAGAGGATTATTGCCTCTTGGGGTTTACTGGCCAGGTAGTGGAGGTATGGTTCTGGACTGGTTAGTTTGCACATAAAAGATAGGCTTTTGGCTAGGTTGTTATAACCTCTCAGTAAATGGTTCTGGAAAAACTGGATATTTCATAGGCAGAAGAATGAAACTAGACTCCAATCCCTCACCATATACAAAAATAAAATCAAAATAGATTAAAGATTTAAACATATGACCTGAAACCATAAAACTACTAGGAAAAAAAACGTAGAGAAAACACTTTAGGACACTGGTATAGACAAAGTCTTTTTTTGGCAAGACCTCAAAAGCACTGGCACAAAACCAAAAACAGACAAGTAGGACTATGTTAAACTAAGAAAGCTTCTGCACACCAAAGGAAACCATCAACAGAGTGAAAAGACAACCTGTAGGATGGGAGAAAATATTTGTAAGTTATGCATCTCACAAGGGCCTAATATTTAGAATACACAAAGAACTCAATGAACTCAAATGCAAAAGAATACCAAATAATCCCATTAGAAAGTGGAAAAAATATCTGAATAGATAGTTCTCAAAAAAAGACTTAAAATTGGCCAAAATTGCATAAGTAAATGCTCAACCTCACTAATCATCAGGGAAACACAAATCAAAACCACGATATCAGCTCACTCTAGTTAGAATAGCTATTAACAAATAGGTAAAAAATAACAAATGCTGGTGAGGATGTGGAGAAAACAGAACACATATAGACACCATTGGTGGCAATGTAAACTAGTATAGCCATTATGGAAAACCATATGGAGGTTTCTCAAAAAACTAATCACAGAAGTACCATATGATCCAGCATTCTCATTATTGGGTATTCACACAAAGAAAAGGAAATCAGTATATCAAAGGGATACTTTTACTCTCATGTTTATTGCAACAGTATTCACAACAGCCAAGATACAGAATTAACCTGTTTCCATCAACAGGTGAATGGATAAAGAACATGTGGTATCTCTACATGATGGACTACTATTTTGCCATGAAAAAGAATGAAATCTTGTCATTTGCGGCAACATAGATAGCAATGGAAATTATTATGAAATAAGCCAGGCACAGAAAGACAAATATTGTATGTTCTCACTCACATGTGGGAGCTAAAAAGTTGATATCATGAATGTAGACAGTAGGATGATGGTTATCAAAGGCTGGAAAGGGTGGAGGGGATTAATGGAGGTTTGTATCATGGGTACAAACACACGGTAAGGTAGGAGGAATAACTTCTAGTGTTCAATACCACACTACAAACACACTGTTAGTTTTCTGCACAGCAGGGTAACTAGTTAGCAATAATGTATTATTATTATTATTATTATACTTTAAGTTCTACGGTACATGTGCACAACGCACAGGTTTGTTACATAGGTATACATGTTCCATGATGGTTTGCTGCACCCATTAACTTGTCATTTACATTAGGTATTTCTCCTAATGCTATCCCTCCCCCAGGCCCCCACCCCCCGCAACAAGCCCCAGTATGTGATGTGCCCCACCCTGCGTCCAAGTATTCTCCTTGTTCAATTCCTACCTATGAGTGAGAACATGCAGTGTTTCGTTTTCTGTCATTGTGATAGTTTGCTGAGAATGATGGTTTCCAGGTTCATCCACATCCCTGCAAAGGACATGAACTCATCAGACGTGAACTCATCCTTTTTTATGGCTGCATAGTATTCCATGGTGTATATGTGCCACAGTTTCTTAATCCAGTCTATCACTGACGGACATTTGGGTTGGTTCTAAGTCTTTGCTATTGTGAATAGTGCCACAATAAACGTATGTGTGCATGTATCTTTATAGTAGCATGATTTATAATCCTTTGGGTATATACCCAGTAATGGGATTGTTGGGTCAAATGGTATTTCTAGTTCTAGATCCTTGAGGAATCGCCACAATGTCTTCCACAATGGATGAGCTAATTTACACTGCCACTAGCAGTGTAAAAGTGTTCCTATTTCTCCACATCCTCTCCAGCATCTGTTGTTTACTGACTTTTTAATGATTGTCATTCTAACTGGCATGAGATGGTATCACATTGTGGTTTTGATTTGCATTTCTCTGATGGCCAGTGATGATGAGCATTTTTTCATGTGTCTGTTGGCTGCATAAATGTCTTCTTTTGAGAAGTGTCTGTTCATATCATTCACCCACTTTTTGATGGGGTTATTTTCTTGTAAATTTGTTTAAGTTCTTTGTAGATTCTGGATATTAGCCCTTTGTCAGATGGGTAGATTGCAAAAATTTTCTCCCATTCTGTAGGTTGCGTATTCACTCTGATGGTTAAGTTCTTTTGATGTGTAGAAGCTCTTTAGTTTAATTAGATCCCATTTGTCTATTTTGGCAATTGTTGCCATTGCTTTTGGTGTTTTAGTCATGACGTCTTTGCCCATGCCTATGTCCTGAATGGTATTACCTAGGTTTTCTCCTAGGGTTTTTATAGTTTTAGGTCTTACATTTAAGTCTTTAATCCATCTTGAATTAATTTTTGTATAAGGGGTAAGGAAAGGATCCAGTTTCAGCTTTCTACATATGGTTAGCCAGTTTTCCCAGCACCATTTATTAAATAGGAAATTCTTTCCCCATTTCTTGTTTTTGTCCGGTTTGTCAAAGATCAGATAGTTGTAGATTGGCATTATTTCTGAGGCCTCTGTTCTGTTCCATTGGTCTATATATCTGTTTTGCTACAAGTACCATGCTGTTTTGGTTGCTGTAGCCTTGTAGTACAGTTTGAAGTCAGGTAGCGTGATGCCTCCAGTTTTGTTCTTTTTGCTTAGGATTGTCTTGGCTATGCAGGCTCATTTTTTATTCCATATGAACTTTAAAGTAGATTTTCCAATTCTACTTTAACTTGAAGAAAGTTATTGGTAGCTTGATGGGGATGGCACTGAATCTATAAAATACCTTGGGCAGTATGACCATTTTCACGATATTGATTCTTCCTATCCATGAGCATGGAATATTCTTCCATTTGTTTGTGTCCTCTTTTATTTTGTTGAGCAGTGGTTTGTAGTCCTCTTTGAAGAGGTCCTTCATGTCCCTTGTAAATTGGATTTCCAGGTATTTTATTCTCTTTGTAGTAATTGTGAATGGGTGTTCACTCATGATTTGGCTCTCTGTTTGTCTGTTATTGGTGTATAAGAATACTTGTAATTTTTGCACATTGATTTTGTATCCTGAAATTTTGCTGAAGTTGCTTATCAGCTTAAGGAGATTTGGGACTGAGATGATGGGGTTTTCTAAATGTACAATCATGTCATCTGCAAGCAGGGAAAATTTGACTTCCTCTTTTCCTAATTGAATACCCCTTATTTGTTTCTCTTTCCTGATTGCCCTGGCCAGAACTTCCAACACTATGTTGAATAGGAGTGGTGAGAGAGGGCATCCTTGTCTTGTGCCCTTGGTTTTCAAAGGGAATGCTTCCAGTTTTTGTCCATTCAGTATGATATTGGCTGTGGGTTTGTCATAAACAGCTCTTATTATTTTGAGGTATGTTCCATCAATACCTAGTTTATTGAGACTTTTTAGCATGAAGGGATGTTGAATTTTTTTGAAGGCCTTTTCTGCATCTATTGACATAATCATGTGGTTTTTGTCATTGCTTCTGTTTATGTGATGGATTACGTTCATTGATTTGTGTATGTTGAACCACTTTTTCATCCTAGGAATGAAGACAACTTGATCATGGTGGATAAGCTTTTTGATGTGCTTCTGGATTTGATTTGCCAGTATTTTATTGAGGGTTTTTGCATCAATGTTTATCAGGGATATTGGTCTAAAATTCTCTTTTTTGGTTGTGTCTCTGCCAGGCTTTGGTATCAGGATGATGCTGGCCTCATAAAATGAGTTAGGGAGGATTCCCTCTTTTTCTATTGATTGGAATAGTTTCAGAAGGAATGGTCCCAGCCCCTTTTTGTACCTCTGGTAGAATTCAGCTGTGAATCCATCTGGTCCTGGACTTTTTTTGGTTGGCAGGCTATTAATTATTGCCTCAATTTCAGAATCTGTTATTTGTCTATTCAGAGATTCAACCTCTTCCTGGTTTAGTCTTGGGAGGGTGTATGTGTCCAGGAATTTTTTCACTTCTTCTAGATATTTTAGTTTATTTGCATAGAGGTGTTTACAGTATTCTCAGATGGTAGTTTGTATTTCTGTGGGATCGGTGGTGATATCCCCTTTATCATTTTTTATTGTGTCTATTTGATTCTTTTCTCTTTTCTTCTTTATTAGTCTTGCTAGAGGTCTATCAATTTTGTTGATCTTTTCAGAAATCCAGCTCCTGGATTCATTGATTTTTTGAAGAGTTTTTTAATGTCTCTGTCTCCTTCAGTTCTGCTCTGATCTCAGTTATTTCTTGCCTTCTGCTAGCTTTTGAATGTGTTTGCTCTTCCTTCTCTAGTTCTTTTAATTGTGATGTTAGGGAGTTGATTTTAGATGTTTCCTGCTTTATCTTGTGGGCATTTAGTGCTATAAATTTCCCTCTACACACTGCTTCAAATGTGTCCCAGAGACTCTGGTACCTTGTGTCTTTGTTCTCACTGGTTTCAAAGAACATATTTATTTCTGCCTTCATTTTATTATTTACCCAGTTGTCACTCAGGAGTAGGTTGTTCAATTTTCATATTGTTGTGTGGTTTTGAGTGAGTTTCTTAATCCTGAGTTCTAATTTCATGGCCCTGTGGTCTGAGAGACAGTTTTTTTTGTGATTTCTGTTCTTTTGCATTTGCTGAGGAGTGTTTTACTACCAATTATGTGGTCAATTTTAGAATAAGTGCAATGTGCTGCTAAGAAAAATGTATATTCTGTTGATTTGGGGTGTAGAGTTCTGTAGACATCTATTAGGTCTGTTTGGTCTAGAGCTGAATTGAAGTCCTGGATATCTTTCTTAACCTTCTGTCTCATTGGTCTGTCTAATATTGACAGTGAGGTGTTAAAGTCTCCCAGTATTACTGTGTGGGAGTCTAAGTCTCTTTGTAGGTCTCTAAGGACTTCCTTTATGAATCTGGGTGCCCCTGTATTGGGTGAACCACAAACAATAGCATGAGTGATCTGTGCCTTGAGGACATGTTCCTGCTGCAGATAACTAGCTAAAGCCCATCCCTTTGTTTCCCATTTAAGTTAATCTATAATCTATAGAAACAAGGCTTATCACTGACTTGCTGTCAATAAATTTGTGGGTAAAACTCCATTCATGGCTCTCAGCTCTGAAGGCTGTCAGTACCCTGATTCCCACTCTGCACTCTAAATTTCTGTGTGTGTGTCTTTAATTCCTCTAGTGCCACTGGGTTAGGGTCTCCACGACCGAGCTGGTCTCGGCAAGTGGTGCCCATACATGGGGCTTGAACCAGTATTTAAGGGTCACCAGAGTGATGGTTGGAGAACATGGAACTAAGCTAGAGGACACCCGAGTATTCTCAAGCAATCCCTATGGTGAGTAAGAAGGGGAGCTCATAAGCATCAAGTTAATAATGGGACAAGTGTGGGCTCTGGTTCATTCCACCTTGGAACCTTTTCACACTGATGATGAGGAGGAAGGAGAGTATAACGAAGTAACAGAAGATATGACAGAGCAGGTTTCTTTCCCAGCTAAAGCTAAAGTGGCAAAGGAGGAAGAGGTTTGTTCCTACCCTTTTGCACCCCCTCATTATTTTGAAGAAAAAGAGTGGCCTGACCCTCCAGATCTTTCTTTTCTTGAGGATACTAGGTGAGAAGTAGTTGCCCCAGTGACTATTCAAGCAGTGCCTTGAGTGACTGCTCTCAGTTCTATTCAGGCAGGAATTCAGCAAGCTAGATGAGAGGATGATATAGAGGCTTGGCAGTTCCCTGTTAGGTTACCCACACCCCCAGATCAACAGGGAAATATTATAGCTACATTTGAGCCCTTTCCTTTTTAATTACTCAAAGAATTTAAATAAGCTATTAATCAATATGGACCAGGTTCTCCTTTTGTAATGGGACTGTTAAAGAATGTTGCTGTCTCTAGTCAGATGTTGTGAGCAGAAACTGTAGGATTACTTCTAGGTAGATCTAGTTTAAATTCAAAAGGAGTGCAAGTACATACAGGAGTCACTGATTCAGATTACAATGGGGAAATTCAAATTGTTATATCTACTTCTGTTCCCTGGAAAGCAGAGCCAGGAGAGCATACAGCACAGCTCCTGATTGTGCTGAATGTGGAAATGGGGAAAAGTGAAACTAAACGAACAGGAGGATTTTGAAGCACAAATAAACAAGGCACAGCAGCTTACTGGGTGAATCAAATTACTCATAAACGTCCTACCTGTGAAATAACTATTCAGGGAAAGAAATTTAAACATTTGGTAGGTACGGGAGTCGACATTTCAATTATTTCTCCACAGCACTGGCCATCTACATGGCTAATTCAACCTGTTCAATTTAACATAGTTGGAGTTGGTAAAGCCCCTGAAGTATATCGAAGTAGTTATATTTTGCATTGTGAATGGCCCAATGAACAACCTTTGACTATTCAACCAATTATAACTTCTGTACCCATAAATTTATGGGGAAGGGATTTATTACAACAATGGGGAGCACAAGTTCTAATTCCAGAGCAATTATACAGCCCTCAAAGTCAACATATGATGAATGAAATGGGGTATGTCCCTGGTATGGGGCTAGGAAAAAATTTACAAGTTTTGAAGGAAACATTTCAAGCGGAAAGACAAAGTTCCCACCAAGGTTTAGGATATCATTTTTGAGGGCAGCCATTGTTAAGCCTCCAGAACCTATATCTTTAAAATGGTTAAGAGATAAGCGAATTTGGATGGAACAATGGCCACTAAGTAAAGAGAAACTGGAGGCTTTAGAGGACTTAGTTACTGAACAATTAGAAAAAGGACACATAGCTCCAACATTTTCCCCTTGGAATTCTCCAGTTTTTGTAACCAAGAAAAAAATCAGTAAATGGAGAATGTTAACTGACTTAAGGGCCATTAATTCAGTTATACAACCTATGTGGGCATTACTGCCAGGATTGCCTTCTCCTGCTATGATTCTGAAAAATTGGCCTTTAATAGTCATAGATTTAAAAGACTGTTTCCTTACTATCCCCTTAGCTGAGCAAGACTGTGAACGGTTTGCATTTACAATTCCTACAGTAGTTGATGCTATTCCTTTCTGTTTGTTAGTTTTCCTTCTAACAGTAAGGTCCCTCAGCTGCAAGTCTGTTTAAGTTTGCTGGAGGTCCACTCCAGACCCTGTTTGCTTGGGTATCACCAACAGAGGCTACAGAACAGCAAATATTGCTGCCTGATCCTTCCTCTGGAAGCTTCATCCCAGAGGGGCCCCCACCCATATGAGGTGTCTGTTGGTCCCTACTGGGAGGTGTCTCCCAGTTAGGCTACATGAGGGTCAGGGACCCACTTAAGGAGGCAGTCTTTTTGTTCTCAGAGCTCAAAAGCCATGCTGGGAGAACCACTGCTCTCTTCAGAGCTGTCAGACAGGGACAATTAAGTCTGCAGAAGTTGTTTGCTGCCTTTTGTTCAGCTATGCCCTGCCCACAGAGGTGGAGTCTATAGAGGGAGTAGGCCTTGCTGAGCTGCAGTGGGCTCCGCCCAGTTCGAGCTTCCAGGCCACTTTGTTTACCTACTGAAGCCTCAGCAATGGTGGATGCCCCTTCCCCTCCTTTGTTGCAGTCTTGCAGGTGGACCTCAGACTACTGTGCTAGCAGTGAGCAAGGCTACATGGGCATGGGACCCACTGAGCCAGGCACATGAGAGAATCTCCTAGTCTGCCAGTTGCTAAGACTGTGGGAAAAGTGCAGTGTTTGGGCAAGAGTGTACCAATTTTCCAGGTACAGTCTGTCATGGCTTTCCTTGACTAGGAAAGGGAAATACCCTGACCCCTTGCACTTCCTGGGTAAGGCGATGCCCTGCCCCGCTTTGGCACACCCTCCATGGGCTGCACCTACTGTCCAACCAGTCCCAATGAGATTAACCAGTACCTCAGTTGGAAATGCAGAGATCACCCGTCTTCTGCGTCAATCACACTGGGAGCTGTAGACTGGAGCTCTTCCTATTCAGCCATCTTGGAATGGACCTTTAACAACAATGTATTATATATTTCAAAATAACTAGAAGAAATGATTTAACATGTTTCCAACACAACATTGCTATCAAACAAATGATAAATGTTTGGGATCATGGCTATGCTAAATACTACAATGTGATCTTCATCCATTGTATGCATGTATCAAAATATTACATATACTCCATAAATATGTACAATTATTGTGCATTATGAAAAAAAGCCAGAGTTGCCAATTCCTGGAAGGAACAGTCTCTACCCAGCCAGAAAGATTTTTTTTTTACTTTTAAGATATCAAAACATCATAATATTCAGAAAATATGAAGCATGTACATACATACAATAAATACGGTAACTCTGTTTTTAACATTTAGAGATTTGCCAAACAGTTTTCCAAAGTGGCTACACTTATAATTACAATTTCATAAGTAAGGAATAAATGTTATAATTTCTATCTTCACCATTTTTTTGGTCTGATTTTCTTAGCTAACCTAACGCGTATGAGTCATATCTTTTTGTGGTTTTCACTTGCATTTCTCTGCTGATTAGTGATAATGAGCATTTTGTCATATGCTTGTTGGCTGCTTCTATGTATTCTTTTAAGAAGTGTCTGTTCATGTCTTTTGCTCATTTTATAATGGGATTATTTGGTTTTAGCTTGTTCAATTGTTTAATTTCCTTATAAATACTGAATATTTGATCTTTCTTGGATGAATGGTTTGTGAATATTTTCTCCCATTTTGTAGATTATCTGTTAACTCTGTTGCTAGCTTCTTTTGCTGTGCAGAAGCTCTTTAGTTTAATTAGGTTGCACTTGTTAATTTTTGACTTTTGAAGACTTAGTCATATTTTTTTCCCAAGGCCCATGTCCAGAATGGTGTTTACTAAGTTTTCTTCTAGTATTCTTATAGTTTGAGGTTTTATATTTCAACCTTTAATCCACCTTGAATTAATTTTTGTATACTGTGAAACGTAAGGGTTCTAGTTAATTCTTTTGCATATGGCTAGTTAGCAATCCAAGCACTATTTATTGAATAGGAAGTCCTTTCCCATTGCTTATTTTTGTTGATTTTGTGGAAGATTAGACGGCTATACGTGTAGCTTTATTTCTGAGCTCTCTATTCTGCTCCATTGGTCTACATGTCTGTTTTTGTATGAGTGCCATGTTATTTTGATTACTATAGTATAGCATAGTTTTCAAACTATAGCATAGTTTGAAGATGGCTAGTGTGATGCCTCCAACTTTGTTCTTTTCACTTAGGATTGCTTTGGCTACTTGGGCTCTTTTTGGTTCCATATGCATTTTAGAATAGTTTTTTTCCAATTTTGTGAAAAATGACAGTAGCTTGATGGAAAGGCATTTACTCTGTAGATTGCTTTGGGAAGCAGGGTCATTTTAATGATATTGATTCTTCTAACATTCTTCTGGGCATGGAATGTTTTTCCAGTTGTTTGTGTCATCTACGATTTTTTTAGCAGTGTTTCACAGTTTTTTTTTGCAGAGATCTTTCACTTTCTTGGTTAGATGTATTCTTAGGTGTTTTAATTTTTGTGGCTATTTTAAATGGGACTGAATTCATGATTTAACTCTCAGCTTGAATGTTAGTGGTGTATATAAATAAGATCAATTTTTATATGTTGATTTTGTATCTTGAAACATTGCTGAAGTCTCTTATCAGTTCTAGGAGCCTTTTGATAGAGTTCTTAAAGTTTTCAAGGTATAAAATCATGCAGTCTGTGAAAAGAGATAGTTTGAATTCTTCTTTTCCTATTTGGATGTCTTTTATTTCTTTCTGTTGCCTGATTGCTCTGGCTAGGACTTCCAGGACTATGTTGAATAGGAGCGGTAAGAGTGTGCATCCTTGTCTTGTTCCAGTTCTCAAGGGGAATGCTCCAGTTTTTGCCAATTCAGTAGAATGTTGACTGTGGCCTTGTCATGAATAGCTCTTACAATTTTCAAGTATGTTCTTTTGATGCATATTTATTGAGTTGTTTGTATCATGAAGGGATGTAGGATTTTATCAGAAGTTTTCTCTGTATATATTGAGATGATCATATTCGTTTCTGTTTATCTGAGGAATCACATTATTGATTTGCATATGTTAGCCAACCTTGCATTCCAGGAATGAGGCATACTTAAGCATGGTGAATTAACTTTTTAATGTGCTGCTGGATTTGGTTTGCTAGTGTTTTGTTGAAGATTTTTGCATCTATGATCCTCAGGAATATTGGCCTCTAGTTTCCTTTTTTTTAACTGTGTCTTTGCCAGGTTTTGGTTATCAGGGTGATGTTAGCTTCATAGAATGAGTTAGAGTCCTTTCACCACAATTTTTGAAATAGTTTCAGTAGAATTGGTACCAGCTGTTGTTTGTACATCTTGCAGAATTCAGATGTGAATCTGTCTGTTCTGAGGCTTTTTTGTTCGGTAGGTGTTTTATTATAATTATTATTGACTCAATTTCATAACTCCATATTGGTCTGTTCAGTGTTTCATTTTCTTCCTGATTGAATCTTGACAGATATGTGTTTCTATGAATTTATTCATTTTCTCCAGATTTTCTAGCTTTTGTGCATAGAGGTGTTCATAATAGTCTCAGGATCTTTTGTTGTTGTTGTTGTTGTTATTTTGATTTTTAAGATGGAATCTCACTCTGCCACCCAGGCTGACATGCCATGGCACAATGTCAGCTCACTGCAACGTCGTCCTCCCAGGTTCAAGCAATTCTCCTGTCTCAGTCTCCAGAGTAGCTGGGATTATAGGCACGCACCAAGTCTGGCTAATTTTTGTATTTTTAGTAGGGACAGGGTTTCACCATGTTGGCCAGGCTGGTCTCAAACTCCTGACCTCAAGTAATCTGCCTGCCTTAGCCTTCCATGGTGCTGGAATTACAGGCATGAGCCATCATGACACGCTGTCTCTGAAGATCTTTTGTGTTCCTGTGGGGTGAGTTGTGATGTCATCTTTGTCATTTGATTGGGCTTATTTGGATCTTCTCTCTTTTTGTAATTAATAATCCAGCAAGTGGTCTGTTTATCTTGTTTATCTTTCAAAGAACCAACTTTTGGTTTGTTTCTTTGTGTGGATTTTTTGTGTCTAAATTTCATTCAGTTCCACTCCGATTTTAGTTATTTTTTTCTTCTGCTCGCTTTGGGGTTAGTTTATTTTTGTTTTTCTAGTTCCTCCAGATGTGATGTTAGATTTTTTGTTTGTTTTTGAGACAGAGTCTTGCTTTGTC
The DNA here is from genome assembly GCF_028878055.3 of Symphalangus syndactylus. Taxonomy (NCBI): domain Eukaryota; kingdom Metazoa; phylum Chordata; class Mammalia; order Primates; family Hylobatidae; genus Symphalangus; species Symphalangus syndactylus. Next base: position 66,392,982 of record NC_072437.2, read on the forward strand.
ACTGAGGCTGGAGTGCAGTGGCATGATCATGGCTCATTTCAGCCTCAACCTCATGAGTGCAAATGATCCTCCTGCCTCAGCTCCCCAAATAGCTGGGACTCCAAGTTCACACCACCACACCTGGCTAACTTTTTAAATTTCTGTTGAGATAGGATTTCACCATGTTGCTCAGGCTAGTTTCAGACTCCTGAGCTCAAACCATCTGTCCACCTTGGTGTCTCAAAGTGCTGAAATTACAGGCATGAGCCACCGTGCCCAGCCAGATTATTAATTTGAGATCTTTCTAACTTTTGGGGGTAAGCATTTGGTGCTATAAATCTTCCTCTTAACACTGCTTTTGCTACATCCAAAGAATTTTGGTATGTTTTGTCTCTGTTTACATTTATTTCACATAATTTTTTGAATTCAGTCTTGATTTTGTTTACCTAAAAGTCTTTTTGTTTTTTTTTAACAGTTCACTGATTAGATGAATATATACCCATATAATCAATGAAAACTGTATGATATAAAATAATTTAAGAAATGTTGGGAATTAGCAGCACCATCTGTTATTGAAATAGCAAGGAAAACTTCACATATTTTAAGCAAACACGAGAAGGGAGTAACTACTTTAAGACCTAATGATGCCATTGGTCTGAGATGAAAAAGAACGTAATTGCTCTAGATTGTTTTAGGCAAACACACTTCCTTCTATGCCGAAGATTTAGTAAGCATATCTGATAACTAAGGTTTTAGAAAAATGCTACTGGTGTAGGAGATACTGCATAGTATTTTAATTGGGACAAGACTAACTGTAGCATGGCTCAACACTTCTATGAAAAATTTAGTTTGAATTATGAAATCAGAAATAAAAAATAATGTTTAAAAGACACTCGTCTCTAAGAAACATTAAGTGAAACACAGGTCACTATGAAAATACATCACTTTTCCAGTCTGCTTAATAATTTACTTTAAAAACTTGTGCAGTTTTCAAGACGAGTGGCTTATACAAATTTTTTAGTAAGTATTTTAAAAAGTTTAAATGTTTTTCAAAAATCTAATAGATTCTTTTTATTTCTTTAAATATTTAGCTCTGTTGTCACAATTACTGTGTATGAGTAAGAGACTGAATTTGTGTGGATACAAATTCACACAAATTTTACAGCAACTTATACCCTAACATCTACAAAATCCACATTTATAATACAAGCAAGTACAAGGCCAGGATAAAACTGCTTAATTCCAAAAAGTCAAACTGTATATTCTTTTAATTTTGTCCCCTTAAAAAAAGTTCAACTTCAGCACCAAATTTAAAAAGCCCTCTTATATCCTAAGTTTGGAAAAACCTCATTTCCCAGATGCATTTCAGCAAACACAGTTTTCCTGTGTTGATGAAGTAAAGGATTTCCAATTTTCTTGTGGCCCCTAAGTCTGTGTTGCATGGTGAGTTTAACAAAGTTTTTCGCTGTGAGGCTGTGGGGACACTTGCAGGCTGAGCACCACTACTTCGACTTAAGCCATTTCGTCTATGCTTCTTCATTGGGGGACCAGAATTGGACTCTTCTAATGCCCTTTTTAAAGTTTGTTGGAGGGGTTCTTTCAATTTCTTGGGCTTTCGTTTGGCCAGGAGTTGACATCTTCAAATTTTTTTGGTCCATGACAGTGTTTGTTGAATTAGTAGGCACAAGGCCAACTGGAAGGGTATTATTCAAAGAATCATGTATCCTAAAAGTCGGGGCTTTAGCGCAATTTTCCTCAAGTGGTTCTGGATCTTTTGAGGGTATGACTACAGCCTGGACATTCCCTCGACCTATCTCAGCTGAAACCTCTAAAAAATTCTCGTAATCCCAGCACTTTGGGAGGCCGAGGCGGGCAGATCATGAGGTCAGGAGATCGAGACCACGGTGAAACCCCGTCGCTACTAAAAATACAAAAAAAAAAATTAGCCGGGCGTGGTGGCGGGCGCCTGTAGTACCAGCTACTCGGAGAGGCTGAAGCAGGAGAATGGTGTGAACCCGGGAGGCGGAGCTTGCAGTGAGCCGAGATTGCGCCACTGCACTCCAGCTTGGGCTACAGAGTGAGACTCCGTCTCAAAAAAAAAAAAAAAAAAATTCTCTGAGAAGGCATTGCTACGAACCAGGGCAGGTATATGGTCCTTAGAGTTCAGCCTTGGCCATGGATCCTCCTCCAGTGACTGTCAGGCGCAGCTTGAAGGGCCCGTTCCTCCGGCCTCCGGGGTTAGACGTCCTGACGGCGGGGGCGGCGGGCGGGACGGGGATGGGGGCGCCGGCGAGGCGCGGCTGAGTCACCACAGCTGCCGGGACTGGGGCCCGAGCAGCCGGCGCCGCGGACGCCACGGCCGGAGGGCCCCGGATGTGCCGAGCGTCGTCGCCATGAGCCGCGGAGGGAGCGGGACGCCGAGCTCCCCGCTCCTCCCACTTCTCCTTCCTCGGTCCGGGCAGCACAACAAAGCGGCAGCCGCGACCGCCCGCGCCGCCTCCGCCAGCGCCCCAGCCGTCGTCTCCTCGCGGCCGCCGAGGCTTTTCCCGCCTCTCCTCTCGGCGAGGCCCGGTAGCCGACGGGGCTGGTCGGCTGAGGCGGGCGGTGCTTGGCGGCGCCGAAGCAGGACTCGGGTCGGCCGCTTCCTCCTCCACCCGCCCTCTTACCTGAGGGACCCGGGACCTGGGGCCGCCGCCGCCACTGGTCGGCTCCGATGGGCGGCGAGGAGGCTACCTAAAAGTCCTAAAGCAAGTTGTTGCGTCTGCATGTAATTGTGTCCTTGAGAAATATCCTTGGCATTGAATTCTATATTTATTCCACTGTAGTTTGAGAGTATGTTTTGTATGATTTTAATGTTTTAACATTTCTTGAGACTTGCTTTATAGCCAAGCGTGCAGTCAGTCTTGGAGTATGTTCCATATGCAAATGAAAAGAATGTATATTTGTGAATGATGGGTGGGGTACCCCGTAGATGTTTATTAGGTCCAATTGGTCAAGTGTCAAGTTTAAGTCCAGAATTTTTTTGTTAGTTTTCTGCCTTGATGATTTGTTTAATGCTGTCAATGGGTGATGAAGTCCCTGATAATTATTATCTAGCTGTCTTTTTGTAGGTCTAGAAGTACTTGTTTTATGAAACTGGATGCTCCAATACTGGATGTTTATATATTTAAGTTAGTTAAGTCTTCTTGTTGAATTGAATTATCTATATGTAATGTTCTTTTTTGTCCTTTTCTACTGTTGTTAATTCAAAGTCTGTTTTATCTCATATGAGAATAGTGACCCTGTTTTTTTTGTTTTCCATTTGCATAGTAGTTCTTACTCCAACCCTTTACTTTGAGTCTTTGGGTGTTTCTAAGGTCTCTCGAAGACAAAAAAACAGATGAGTCTTGTTTTTTATCCAACTTGCCACTGTATCATTTTTATCTTCTAATTTTTGTCATTATTTTTGTGTGGATAGCATTTCTTTTTACTTTTCCTATATTGCCCTATAATGTTGTTGTTGTTATTATTATTATTAATTTTCTTTCCCTTTTCCTTTTCCTCCTCCTTAGGGGGTGTGACTGTAGATAATGCTGAGTAGGGTCTTTTGGCTTTGTTTCTATTATCCTGTGAAATTCTTTTGACAGATTTTATTTTGGGCTGTGCAGTTTATCTTACAAGCCCATAGATGACACTTTTAGGTAAGAGCTGGCTGCGGCCGGTGTGGCTGGTTATATACTTGATCCTTGTTTACTGACAAAAGCTCTCTATTGCCTCAGACAGTCGGCCGAGTCATTAAATGAACAGTGGTCTGAACTCTCTGCTCAGCCCCAGGAGAGTGAGAGCCACAACAGTTGGGGCTGGACCTGGCAGGTCCACCTGCTGGTTCCCTGATGGCAGACACAAACACCAGTGGCAAGAAAGAATACACTGTGTGGCCACCAGGCACCTAGAGGTATGCCTAGGCATGGAGCTTGGAAACCTCCTTGGCTGCAAATTCTCTGTATGGGGATGAGGGGCAGTCTAAGCTTCTGATACAGGAGAATGAGTATTCCAGATGCCTGGATATCTGTCTGGGAGTGGAGCATAGAGGGCCCCTTCCACCAAAATCTGTGTGAAGCAGAAGTGGGGCAACTCAGGCTACTGGACCAAGCCAGCAGGTGCTCTGAATGCCTGGAGATTTTCCTAGGTATGTAACAGGGAGGGTCCCCCTTGTACCAGGATCTCTGCACAGAAAGGAGGAGGTGGCCTGAGCCAGATGAACAGGTGCTCCAAATGTTGGACATCTGCCTGGGCATAGAGCAAAGAGAGCCTCGCTGTATGACAAAATATGTCTAGGAATGGTGTTCAGGCTACTGATCCAGGAAAGTAGGTGCTCCAAATATCTGGATTTCTGTCCGGGGATGGAACAGAGAGGGGCCTTGATGCACTACAATCTCAGAGGAGCAGGCTGGTGCACCAATGACACATGCCAATCAGTTCCAGGTTGCCAAGCCACTTCTGGCTGCAAGTCTTGCCACACAGGAAAAACTGCCACTATAGCAGCTCTCCTCCTGCCTCAGGCAAGCAAGGGGGTAGATCACAATTTCAGTGCCTACTGCTCAGGCACTTTCCATAGTTCTGGCTATGGAGGTCCCTACCCCACTCCAGAGAAGGTGCTCCAATCCCCGGCCCAAGATGAAAACGCTTTCAGAGTCATGTTGCCAGAACACCAAAAAATGGCAGATTTTGTATATGCTCAGATTAAAAATGGCATCCTCTTCTCAGTACTGGGTCTAGGAAAATGTCTGCAGCTTTTCCCAATGTTTTTTATTTTTCCTCACAGGGTCTCCAAGCCTCTACCCAAGTTAACTCCAGGGCTTGGGAGAAGCGAAGTCCTCTCCCTTGGCCTGGGTTGTTCAGATGCTCATTGGAAAGGTGAATCATAGAGAGAAGCTCTCTGCCTCTTTCAGCTACTGGGTCTTCACTCACTTTTATCAGCTAGATTCCATCATGGGGGCTGCTTGCTATCATCCTCCTCTCCAGGATCTGGGATGTCCTTCAAAATTCTGGTAAATTCCCTTGTTCTTTCTAGAATTAAAGCTCACAGAGCTGATCTTTATGAACTATCTTGCTATTTCTGGGTTGCAGAGTCAGGCTGAAAGCCTCTAATCCACCATTGTAGGAAACAGACAAACAAACAAAAACCGTCTTGATTAATACAGCCCTGCAGTGAGTTTTAAAATAAGGAGTTGTGAGTCCTTCAAATCCATACTATTTTTCAGAATTGTTTTGGCTATTCTGAATCTTTTGCATTTCCATATAGATTTTAGAATCATTTTGTCAGTTTCTGCAAAAAGGCAGATTGAATGTTGAAAAAGATTTTGTTGAATCTGTTAGTCAATTGGGTAGCATCATCCTCTAGAAAATATAAAGTTTTTTGATCCTTAAACAAAGGATATCTTTCCATTTATTTAGGTATTCTTTAATTTTTTTCAACAGTACGTTGTAGTTTTAAGTTATGTGTCTTGCCATCTTTGTGAAATTTATTCTCCAGTAGTAAGATTTTTTTGTTTATTGAATTGTAAATTGAATGTTTTTAATTTTTTTTTGGATTGCTCATTGTTAATGTATAGAAATAAAATTCATGTTTGTTTTTTGTTTTGAGACAGTCTCCCTCTGTAACCCATGCTGGAGTACAGTAGTGTGATCAGTTTATTGTAACCTCAAAATCCCAGACTTAAGTAATCCCCCTGCTTCCTAAGTAGCTAGGACTATAGAGCCATGCCACAACACCCAGCTAACACTTTTAATTTTTGTAGAGACAAAGTCTTGTTTTGTTGCCCAAGTTGACCTCCAACTCCTGGTCTCAAGTAATCCTCCTGTCTTGGTCTCCCAAACTGCTGGGAATACAGGCATGAGCCACCATGCCTGGTCTATGTTTGTATATTGATCATGTCAATGGAAACCATGTTGAACTTATTTATTATTTATACTAGTTTTTTAGTGGATGACTTATGACTTTCTATATATAAGACCATGTCATCTATGAGAAGACATAATTTTACTTTTATTTCCCAATCTGTATGCTTTTCTTTCTTTTTCTTGACTTTCTTGACTAAAATCTATAGTACAATGTTGAATAGAAGTGGTAAGAGCATACATCCTTATTCTTGATTTTATAATGACAGTTATCTTTTACCATTAAATATGATTTGAGCTACAGATGTTTTCATATATTGCATTTATCAGTTTTATGACGTCTCTTTTATTTCTATTTTGACAATTTTATGATGAAACGTTGGCTTATATCAAATACTTTTCTATTCTCCAAAGATGATCATATAGTTTTTATCCTATAGTCTATTAATATTGTTTACTCATTGATTTTTGGATGTTAAACTAACCTTGTAATTCTGCAACAAATCTCATTTAGTAGTAGTATATGACTCTTGTTATAAGTTTCTGATTGATTCTCTAGTATTCTATATGTAGAAAAAATTTGCTTCTGTATTCATAGACATATTGGTCTTTAATTTTATTTTTTGCATGTGGTGTTATTTGATAGCGTTCTAAGCAATATAAAACTGTCCTCAGACATTGGCCTGAAAATTTATATTCTCCTTGTATTTCATGAGAAGTTTGTTAAGGATTATTGCTAATTCTTCTTTAAAAGTTTGATAGAATTGGCCAGGCATGGTAGCTCACGCCTGTAATCCCAGCACTTTGGGAGGCTGAGGTGGGAGGATCACCTGAGGTTAGAAGTTCAAGACCAGCCTGGTCAACATGGTGAAACCCTGTCTCTATTAAATATACAAAAATTAGCCAGGCGTGGTGGTGGGCACCTGTAATCCCAGCTACTCAGGAGGCTGAGGCAGGAGAATCGCTTGAACCCAGGAGGCAGAGGTTGCAGTGAGTCAAGATCGCGCCATTGCGCTCCAGTCTGGGCAACAAGAGCGAAACTTTATTCCAAAAAAAAAAAAAAAAAAAAAGTTTGGTAGAATTTACCAATGAAACCATCTAAACTTGTATTTTTCCTTGTGTAAGATTTTTGGTTTTGTTTTTAAATTGTTAGTCATTTTTTTTTAACTTGTTGTAGGTCTATACAGATATTCTATTTATTCTTGAGTCACTTGTGATCATTTTTGTCTTTCCTGAAATTTGTCCATTTTATCTAAGTTACTTAAGTCATTCATAAACAGTTATGCATGTTTCCTTACAATTTTTTTGTAAAGTTCATAGTGAGTTTCCTCTTTAATTACAGACTTAGATAATTTGAGCTACTGTCCTTTGTTCTTGGTTAGTATAACTAAAGGTGTTTCAATTTTATTGATCATTTCAAAGAAACATTTGATTCTATTGATTTTCTCTATTGTGTTCTATACTTGATTTCATTTATATCTTGCCTAGTATTTATTATTTCCTTTCCTTTGCTTGCTTTTAACAGAGTTTTCACTTCTTTTTGTAGTTTGTAGTTTGTAGTTTCTTTTTGTTTTTTGAGAGGAGTTCTCACTCTGTCACCCAAACTGGAGTGCAGTGATGTGATCTCGGCTCACTGCAACCTCTGCCTTTCGGGCTCAAGTGATGCTCCCACATCAGCCTCCTGAGTAGCTGAGACTGCAGGCACATACCACCATGCATGGCTCTTTTTTTTTTTTTTGTACTTTTGGTAGAGGCAGGGTTTCACTATGTTGCTCGGGCTGGTCTGAAACTCCTGAGCTCAAGTGATCTGCCTGCCTCAGCATCCCAAAGTGCTGGGATTACAGGTGTGAGCCACCACACCCCGACTGTACTTTCTTAAAGTGTGAGTTTAGTTTAGTGATTTGAGATCTTCCTTGTTTTTTACTATAGTCGTTTATAACTATAAATTTCCACCAAGACTGTGTTACTTGCATTACATAAGTTTTGATATGTTGTTTCTTGATTTTCATTCATCTCAAAATATTTTCTGATATCCCTTGATTTCTTCATTGCCCTTTTTTTTACTTAGAATTGTGTTAAGAAATTTCAACATATTTTTAAGTTTTCTAAATTTTTCTAAGTCATACATTTCACATTTAATTATATTTTTGCTAGAGAACATACTTTCTATAATTTCAGTATTTGCACATTTAAGAAAGTTTGTTTTATAGCCTAACATAAATTCTTGTCTAAAGAATGTTTCATGTGCATTTCAGATAAATGCATATTTTGTTGTTGGTTGTAGTATCATAGATATTTATTATGTCAAATTGGTAGATAATGTCATTTAAGTCTTCTATTTTCTTATTGACCTTCTGTCTAGTTATTGTATTCATTATTGAAATAGATGTATTGAATTCTCCAACTACTACTGCTTCTAGTTGTCTATTTCTCTTTTCAATTCTGTCAGGTTTTCCTTCCTAAACTTGGTATTGTGTTGATTGGTGAATATGCTTACAATTATTAAGTCTTCATGATGGATTGTATTTTTGTTATTATAAAATATCCTTTATCTTTAGTAAAAATTTTTCTATTAAAGTCTGTTTTTTTCTGATATTGGCACAGTGACTCATGCTGTTTTTTTTTTTTTTTTTTTGGAGACGGAGTCTCGCTCTGTTGCCCAGGCTGGAGTGCAATAGCACAATCTCAGCTCACTGCAACCTCTGCCTCCTGGGCTCAAGCGATTCTCCTACCTCCTACCGAGCAGGTGAGATTACAGGGATGAGCCACCATGCCCAGCTAATTTTGTATTTTTAGTAGAGACAGGGTTTCACTGTGTTGCCAAGGCTGGTCTTGAACTCCTGACCTCAGGTGATCTACCCGCGTCGGCCTCCCAAAGTGCTGGGATTACAGGCAGGAGCCACTGTGCCCGGCCCATGCTCTCTTTTTATTACTACTTGCATGGTTAACATTTCTCCATCTTTTCACTTTCAACCTATTTGTCTATTTGAATGTAAAGTGTGCCTTTTGTAGATATACAGTTGGAACACTTTTTTTTTAATCTTTCTGCCCATCTCTGCTTTTTGATGGAAATTTTAACCCTTTTGTCTTTAATATAATTGTTTATAGGTAAAAAGTCTATCATCTTGCTATGTTTTAAAAAATATATCTTTTCTTGTTGTTCTTTTCCTCTATTACCACCCTGTTTTGTGTTAAATAGATGTTTTCCAGTGTATCCTTTTAGGACCTTTGATATGTATCTTAATTTATTATTTGGAGGTTTTTTTGTTATTATAAAATGTCCTTTATCTAGCAGTGAGCCGAGATCAGGCCATTGCACTCCAGCCTGGGCGACAGAGGGAGACTCCCATCTCAAAAAAAAGTATGGCATGAGTAAGTCTGCCAGTGTTTGGTGCATACGTTAGGTCATACATTCAACGCTCAGGCAGCTTTTTTACTTAGTAGTTGCCCTTGGGATTACAAACAACATCATGCCTTATGACAATCCACTTAGAGTAATACTAACTTTACTATTATTATTGTTATTATTATTATTTGAGGTAGGGTCTCACTCTGTTGCCCAGGCTGGAGTACAGTCAAATGATCATGGCTCACCATAGCCTCGACCTGCTGGGTGTGAATAATCTTTCCACCTCAGCCTCTCAAGTAGCTGGAACTACAGGTGCATGCCACTACTGGCTAATTTTTTTTTAACTTTTCTTAGAGACGAGTTCTCACTTTGTTGTACAGGCTGGTCTCAAACTCCTGAGCTCAAGGCATCTTCCTTCCTTGGCCTTTCAAAATGCTAGAATTACAGGCATGAGCCACCGCACCTGGCCAGTAACTTAATTTCAATAGTATACAAAAAGTTTGCTCCTATTTGTTGGTTTTCTTCTCTTTTTGCTGTGATTGACATGCAAATTACATCTTTATATATTACAAGCCCATCAAAACAGTTTTATAAATATTGCTTTATACATATCTCATTTAAATCAAATGGAAGAAGACAAGCATTGTAAACAAAAATAAGTTTCTTTTATAGTTGCCTATATTGTACCCTTACCCATAATTTTTGTTTCTTCACGTGGATTTGAGCTATTGATTTGTGTTCGTTCAATTCATTCTCAGGGATTTTCTTTGTTATTTTTGTAGGGCACTTCTGCTAATTATAAATTCTTTATTTATTTATCTAGAAGTGTCTTAATTAACCCTCCCTTTTTAAAAGTTCTCATAATTTTTTGTTGAAAATTGGACATTTTAAATATTATAATTTGAAGATTCAGGAAATCACATTTTACCACACACTAGGGCTAGCTTTTTTTTTTCTATTTGTTGTTTTTGTCAATTATTAGTTTGTTGATTGCTTTATGGGGTCTAATTCTGGGAAGTGTATTATCTTTTGAGTGTAGCCAGTGAATTATCTGCTTGGTTAGTTTACTGATTCATTAAAAATTTGGACATATTTTTAAAAAATGTATGGCGCCGGCTGGGTGTGGTGGCTCACGCCTGTAATCCCAGCACTTTGGGAGGCCGAGGCGGGTGGATCACGAGCTCAGGAGATCAAGACCATCCTGGCTAACACGGTGAAACCCCGTCTCTACTAAAAATACAAAAAATTAGCTGGGCGTGGTGGTGGGCGCCTGTAGTCCCAGCTACTCGGGAGGCTGAGGCAGGAGAATGATGTGAATCTGGGAGACAGAGCTTGCAGTGAGCCGAGATCAGGCCATTGCACTCCAGCCTGGGTGACAGAGGGAGACTCCCATCTCAAAAAAAAAAAAAAAGTGTGGCACGAGTAAGTCTACCAGTGTTTGGTGCATATGTTAGGTCATACATTCAACGCTCAGGCAGGCAATTTACAACTCTTAGTCTTTACTTCCTGCCTACACAGATCCCAGTTTTGTCAGAGGTAATAGATTAAGGCATTCTCAGGTATTTTCTAAGCAGTTACACAGGCCTACACATATGCATTGCCTTCTATGTCCTTGGATTGTGTTGAAAGTTTTTCAAAGTCCTACAGATATCTCATTCTCAAGAATTTCCATTTATGACTTCTAACCAGCTTGTGTTTGTTCTAACAAGCAGTGCTGCTTCAGCCACTGCAATGTTAAACAACTTCCACTGATCATTTTTGACAAATGCCCTACAGATAGAGCTAGGTGAGCTCTACGTCATGTCAAAGAGACAATCCCTGAGAAAAGTATTTGCTGAGGAACTGCCAGACAGATCAAATAGTGACAGATTTCAAGAGATTAGGCTTGTGGAGAACTCCAAAAACATTCTGTCCCATCCATAGGCTGCTAGACTTCTGGTTTTTTGAGACGGAGTCTCACTCCGTCACCCAGGCTGGAGTGCAGTGGCATGATCTCCACTCACTGCAAGCTCTGCCTCCCGGGTTCACGCCAGTCTCCTGCCTCAGCCTCCCAAGTAGCTGGGACTACAGGCGCCCGCCACCACACCCGGCTAATTTTTTGTATTTGTAGAGATGGGGTTTCACCATGTTAGCCACGATGGTCTGGATTTCCTTACCTTGTGATCTGCTGCCTCAGCCTCCCAAAGTGCTGGGATTACAGGCCTGAGCCACTGTGCCCGGCCTAAGCTTCTGGTTTTAACAGCTACCACGTTTACTAGGCTGATGGTTTTCCAGGCCACTACAGAGCATGTTAAGAGGATGAGAATATGGCAAGCAAAAATAACAAAAAGATCAATTTCTTACCCAGATATAGCTGTTTTTCTTGAATAGGTGCTCCATGAATTGTGGCAAGCTTTTGCTTTAATAGCTGAGTTCTGAAAAAGTTAGTTTTGGCATTTCTTATGAATGTTGCCATTGCTTTAATGGAAGTGAAGTCTTTCACAGATCCTTATTTTACCATTCTTGAAGTGCTTAGTGCCAATATTTTAACTTTTATTTTTAAATCCAACTTTCTGCTATATCATATCAATATGGGGAAAATTTTAATTTTTCCCATATTTTTATTTAAAAATAAAACTTTTATTTTTAAATCCAACTTTCTGCTATATCATATCAATATGGGGAAAATTCCAGTAAGGTTGAAAACACTGGAAGAATACCCATGGTAACCAAAGTAACTTGAGAAAGTCATTATATTGTAGAAACAGCATGACCATTTCGGTTAAACCTTCTTTAATAAATTCCAGGTATTCACTGAAAGACCTTGAAATGTTCTTTTTCATCATTGATACAAATAGGTTTTCTCATGTGTAGTTGGGCTAATATTATGTTTTAAAAGATTCTTGCAAATCTTCAAATGATATATTTTAGTACATTGAACTTTTGTTTGACTTTTCCAGTATCGGTAAACTAGTTAATACTAATGAATGATAGAACAATCTCAGAGAAATGCAGATTTCTCCATGTACATGTTTCCTGGAAGTAGAAAATATTGAGTCACACCATCAGGCTTGATTAAGAGTAGAAAAAGTCAAGGATCAAAGGCTTTAATTTATGTAGTGATCTTTCTTTTTAGCCAAATATTTTTATCTATAAAATATTTAAGCATGTTAATACCAAAAATATGATTAAGCTATTGTTAACTAAAATATTAAGTGCCTTTGTGATTTTGTAAACTTTTACAAGCTCAGAGACAGAATACTGACTTATGCCTATGAATCCAATCTGAGCTTTTCTGAATCTGCTTACAGATTCTTTGATATTGATGTGACTTGTCTAGAAGCTGGACTTCAAAGACAAACCAATGTCATTAGAAAAAAAAATAATTTTCTTCCTTCCCCCCATCTTATGATCAGGGAAACTTTTAATCTCAGTTCTGAATAGAAAAAAGAATGTGTGTTTGAACTTTTTTTTTCTCTTTAAAGAAAGATTGAAGGAAGACTTCAAAGAACCTGTCACAAAAGGTATCATACCTTGGGTTGAAGGTGTGATTTCTATAGACCTCAGTTCAGCCCTCAGGGATACATATAGATCTATCTCCAAATGGCTACAGGACTGCCTTAGATCTAGTCATTTCTTAAAAGTAAAGTTAGACTTGCAAAGACAGGATACAGAAAGTAGAATTTAAAGCACCGAATGCCACTACACGAACTATCAATATTGATTTAAGTTGTGTTCCTCCTATGAAACATAACCTCAGTGTCTTGCTTGCACTGGTTTTCTCCTTCTGCAGAAAACAAAACCAATGATAGAAAAGCCAGTATTTTTATTGTAATTTGAACAATGTCCAGGAATTTATGTACTCCATTATGGTTCTGCATTACCAGCCTCATGAAGGAAGAGATGAAAGAATGAGAGGAAAAAAGAGAAGAGGAAAGAGGAGAGAGAAAAAATATGTAAAGTTATCCAGCAACCTATAAATATTTGTCTAGATATCTGGGTACTGAAATATCTCATGTATCCCATAAATATACACACCTACTATGTACCCACAATGTTTTAAAAGTTAGCATATGAAAAGAAGCAGAAATGAGAGGTGAACTAGCCCAGGTTTTGAGCCCATGTTGTAGAAGTCTTTAAGACCCAGTAGCCTCCTTGCCCTTCCTGAGTATTGGTAGTTGGACCGTTTCTTGGATTCCTAGGGATAGTAAATTTTCTCTTTGCTTAAAAAAAAAAGCACCTGGCTAACACGGTGAAACCCTATCTCTACTAAAAATACAAAAATTAGCTGGGCATGGTGGCAGGCACCTGTAGTCCCAGCTACTTGGGAGGCTGAGGCAGGAGAATGGTGTGAACCCAGGAGGCGGAGCTTGCAGTGAGCCGAGGTCTCACCACTGCACTCCAGCCTGGGTGACTGGGTGACAGAGCGAGACTCCGTCTTAAAAAAAAAAAAGAGCACCAGCTTTAAACCAGAGAAGGTAAAAGTTTGAATTCCAGCTTTGTCATTCGTTAGATGCAGAACTATAGACATATTATGTCAGCCTTTATTTCCTAACCTGAACAATGGGAACAATATAATATGTATCTCATAGGAATGTCAAGGTTACAAAAATACAACAATGCATATAAAATGATGGTCACAGTCTCTCACTCAGTAAATATTGTCTATTGTAGCCCTAAAGAAATCAAAAGAATTCACATCTCACTTATGTAAAAAGTTTTATTTGGGAATCTGTCACTGTTAACACTAGTATTTCTCTCCTCTCCAATTTTAGCTGTTAACACGAGTATCCCTCTCCTCTCCAAAGTTTAACTTTGGGTTTTTATTCATTTCTTCCTTTTTAAGTAAAAATTTGATCTCACCACAAACCAGCTTCTCTGGCTTATAGATACTTCTGACCATCTGTTGCCCATCTCTAGCAATAGCCAATTACTCACAATGCATCCAAATGTTCCAGAAATGTTTTTAATTAAAATATGTAAAAATATTATAGGAAGAAAAAATACATTGCTGCATCTCTACCTTTTACCAAATCTTTTCCAATTCAGAAAAGAATCATCTGTAGCAAGTTGAAGCTACTTCTTGCAACCAGTTTCTTCTCTCTTTCTTTCAACTTCTATGAATGACAAAAAAGACATACTGATTCTAATGAATACAACCTAATAAATGAGTCACAGAAACATATATGGCCTATTTCAACAACAGACACTCTAGAATCATAAACAGCATCTCTCTTATTTCTTCCCTTGGTCATGGTTTAGCACACACTTGTGGAATTTCATTTTCATCATCAACACTATCACAAATGTTAACAAAATGTTAGGTACAAACAACAGAGATAGCTTAAGGCTTTAACACAGAAGTATCATAAGTAATCCAAAGGCTCAGCAAGTTTAAAATCAGAGAGCAAATAGATAACATGTATGTGAATTGAAATGGGAAATATAACTATGAATAGGAAGGCAAGACCCCAGTATTAATTCAAAGAACACATTTAAACAAAGTGATTCTTAAGTAGGTTTTAAAAGAAGTAGATTAAAGTAGTAATCATCACGATCATCATGATCATACTTATCATCATCATCATCTGTTATGCTTTAAGCTGGGTAGACTTGGAAACTGTGCATTGTGGTAGCTAGACTGATTGTTCAATTCTGACTAAGGCCTGGGTTACATCATAAATGTGTACCATAGCTTGATTTTAAATTATCACTCTGCTATATAAGTGATTTACCTTATTGACCTAAAACATGAATCTAAAGATGCCTCCCTCTTTTGTCGCTTCTTTGGCTCAATTTTTTAATGTCATTTTTAAATGCCTTCACACTTTAGAAAGTATACTTGTCCTTATCAATTTTATCTTTTGGAAATTTCTAGGACTTAAAAACATATAATATTATGAACATATTAGAATCCAAGCAAAATAAAAGACCCACATTTTTTCTAAGTGAAATTAATGGACATGATACAATATAAAATCTTAATAATTTATATATATTTTCTTATATATATTTTACACAGTGAATGCATAGTGTATAAAATTTATTGAAGTAATATATTCAAGGTAATATTATATCTCTTTTTCCTTGTTCTAAACTGTTTTTTAATTGTTGTCACAGGTAGTTTGAATATAGGTGGTCAATTCTCTCCATCCAACTTCAAGTGGTGGATGAAAAAATTGTTATATTTGGATTAAATTGATCAACTTTGTTTTCTTATTTTTATCTTTTTTTTTTGGCTCATTTTACACCTATCATCTGTATTTCTACTGTTGTGGATATTGAATTTTTCACTGGCACTAGATATTGTACATTTATTTTGTTCTTGAATTTTTTGATACATGTGTATTTTGGTCTTACAAAAATAATTTCATATTGATGAATACTGAAGTTTATCAGCATAGAAGCTAAATCATATTGTGTATATAACATGAAATTTGATTTCAAAAAATAAGGAAGTTCTGTGCATTAATTCAGACATGTAATAATTGCCAAGATTACTTTTACTTTAAACATTTAAACTGTACACATCTGTGCTTCTGTTACAAAATTCATTCAGTATCTCTGACCCTATCAGTTAGGATCCCAGCAACTACTCACATTGGGTAATTTAAGGAAAGCTTAATAGATAGATCTTTTGACATAAAGGTGAAAGGAAAGCCACATTAGGAAAACGTAATTCCCAAGCAAGTAACAACCAGTCGCCTGTACCACTCAAAGGTGACAGGAGGTCAGTGTTGTGAGATGCATCTAATAGGAATTGTGACTTTTAGTCACAGAACACAGCCATCCTACAAGGAAGGAACCAAACTTCACTCTCCTCCTCCTCTCAGAGCTATTGTCCCTGCTTATTACTGGTCAAACTCAACTAGAAGCCAGAGAACAAGAAAGCCCACTGATATGGTCCACACAGATCAGCCATCTGGGGCATAGAGCAGGAAGGAGAAAGTGGAAAGTCCAGTGTGCTTGCTGGTTCTGTTTATTATGTTCAAGAAAGTTTCAAACTTTATTACTTATTTCACAGTGCTTAGATATAATATAATGCCAAATACTTTCCAATCAAATCAATTATAGAAAGAAGAAAACCATATCCTCCAAATTTTCTTCTTATCATACTTGGAGTTTTGTTGAATAATCTCTCTCATAGCCCATTCCCCTCATTCCTCCTTCAAAAAGTCTTCTTCACGAGTATTTAATTTCTCTGAAAATTAAATGTGCCCTGTCTTCATTTAATTTTCTTTTTTTTTTATTTTTTATTTTATTTTATTTATTTTTTTATTATACTTTAGGGTTTTAGGGTACATGTGCACAATGTGCAGGTTTGTTACATATGTATCCATGTGCCATGTTGATTTCCTGCACCCATTAACTCGTCATTTAGCATTAGGTGTATCTCCTAATGCTGTCCCTCCCCCCTCCCCCCACCCCACAACAGTCCCTGGATTGTGATGTTCCCCCTTGCTGTGTCCATGAGTTCTCATTGTTCAATTCCCACCTATGAGTGAGAACATGCGGTGTTTGGTTTTTTTGTCCTTGCGATAGTTTACTGAGAATGATGTTTTCCAGTTTCATCCATGTCCCTACAAAGGACACAAACTCATCATTTTTTATGGCTGCATAGTATTCCATGGTGTATATGTGCCACATTTTCTTAATCCAGTCTATTGTTGTTGGACATTTAGGTTGGTTCCAACTCTTTGCTATTGTGAATAGTGCTGCAATAAACATATGTGTGCATGTGTCTTTATAGCAGCCTGATTTATAGTCCTTTGGGTATATACCCAGTAATGGGATGGCTGGGTCAAATGGTATTTCTAGTTCTAGATCCCTGAGGAATCGCCACACTGACTTCCACAATGGTTGCACTAGTTTACAGTCCCACCAACAGTGTAAAAGTGTTCCTATTTCTCCACATCCTCTCCAGCACCTGTTGTTTCCTGATTTTTTAATGATGGCCATTCTAACTGGTGTGAGATGGTATCTCACTGTGGTTTTGATTTGCATTTCTCTGATGGCCAGTGATGAGGAGCATTTCTTCATGTGTTTTTTGGCTGCATAAATGTCTTCTTTTGAGAAGTGTCTGTTCATGTCCTTTGCCCACTTTTTGACGGGGTTGTTTGTTTTTTTCTTGTAAATTTGTTTGAGTTCATTGTAGATTCTGGATATTAGCCCTTTGTCAGATGAGTAGGTTGCAAAAATTTTCTCCCATTGTGTAGGTTGCCTGTTCACTCTGATGGTAGTTTCTTTTGCTGTGCAGAAGCTCTTTAGTTTAATGAGATCCCATTTGTCAATTTTGCTTTTGTTGCCATTGCTTTTGGTGTTTTAGACATGAAGTCCTTGCCCACGCCTATGTCCTGAATGGTATTGCCTAGGTTTTCTTGTAGGATTTTAATGGTTTTAGGTCTAACATATAAGTCTTTAATCCATCTTGAATTAATTTTTGTATAAGGTGTAAGGAAGGGATCCAGTTTCAGCTTTCTACATATGGCTAGCCAGTTTTCCCAGCACCGTTTATTAAATAGGGAATCCTTTCCCCATTTCTTGTTTTTGTCAGTTTTGTCAAAGATCAGATAGTTGTAGATATGCGGCATCATTTCTGAGGGCTCTGTTCTGTTCCACTGATCTATGTCTCTGTTGTGGTACCAGTACCATGCTGTTTTGGTTACTGTAGCCTTGTAGTATAGTTTAAAGTCAGGTAGCGTGATGCCTCCAGCTTTGTTCTTTTGGCTTAGGATTGACTTGGCGATGCGGGCTCTTTTTTGGTTCCATATGAACTTTAAAGTAGTTTTTTCCAATTCTGTGAAGAAAGTCATTGGTAGCTTGATGGGGATGGCATTGAATCTATAAATTACCTTGGGCAGTATGGCCATTTTCACGATATTGATTCTTCCAACCCATGAGCATGGAGTGTTCTTCCATTTGTTTGTATCCTCTTTTATTTCATTGAGCAGTGGTTTGTAGTTCTCCTTGAAGAGGTCCTTCACATCCCTTGTAAGTTGGATTCCTAGGTATTTTATTTTCTTTGAAGCAATTGTGAATAGGAGTTCACTCATGATTTGGCTCTCTGTTTGTCTGTGATTGGTGTACAAGAATGCTTGTGATTTTTGTACATTAATTTTGTATCCTGAGACTTTGCTGAAGTTGCTAATCAGCTTAAGGAGATTTTGGGCTGAGACAATGGGGTTTTCTAGATATACAATCATGTCATCTGCAAACAGGGACAGTTTGACTTCCTCTTTTCCTAATTGAATACCCTTTATTTCCTTCTTCTGCCTGATTGCTCTGGCCAGAACTTCCAGCACTATGTTGAATAGAAGCAGTGAGAGAGGGCATCCCTGTCTTGTGCCAGTTTTCAGAGGGAATGCTTCCAGTTTTTGCCCATTCAGTATGATATTGGCTGTGGGTTTGTCGTAGATAGCTCTTATTATTTTGAGATACGTCCCATCAATACCTAATTTATTGAGAGCTTTTAGCATGAAGGGTTGTTGAATTTTGTCAAAGGCCTTTTCTGCATCTATTGAGATAATCATGTGGTTTTTGTCTTTGGTTCTGTTTATATGCTGGATTACATTTATTGATTTGCGTATGTTGAACCAGCCTTGCATCCCAGGGATGAAGCCCACTTGATTATGGTGGATAAGCTTTTTGATGTGCTGCTGGATTCGGTTTGCCAGTATTTTATTGAGGATTTTTGCATCAATGTTCATCAAGGATATTGGTCTGAAATTCTCTTTTTTGGTTATGTCTCTGCCAGGCTTTGGTATCAGGACGATGCTGGCTTCGTAAAATGTGTTAGGGAGGATTCCCTCTTTTTCTATCGATTGGAATAGTTTCAGAAGGAATGGTACCAGTTCCTCCTTGTACCTCTGGTAGAATTCAGCTGTGAATCCATCAGGTCCTGGACTCTTTTTAGTTGGTAAGCTATTGATTATTGCCACAATTTCAGAACCTGTTATTGGTCTATTCAGAGATTCAACTTCTTCCTGGTTTAGTCTTGGGAGGGTGTATTTTTAATTTTCTTTATACCTGGATTTTTATTTCTTCTACAGGTTCAGTTTAAATGGCATCTTCTTAGAGATAGTCTATCAGTCTGGAAATGGAAACACTATGGGGTAATATGGAAATAAATAATTTAATTATAAAAGCTGTATTTTACAGACATGTAGAAGCAGCTGAGGAAGTAAACTGGAAGGAACACTCAGAGGATCAGAGAAATAGTCACTAATTGCCTTCTCTAAAGTGCTGATCATGACTGAAAAATCACAGCATGCAAGGAAATGGAAATACCAAGCACATGAAACTGTTGCAGTGGGACTGGGAAGGCAAACTTATGGTGAGGTCTATGGGCAGATATACTGTGTAGCTGCCTTCTCAAGCTATAATCATACAGGCTCCTATGCCTCTATCTTCTACTGTGTCTAACCATGGCAACATTAGAGAATAATGGATTGTGTTTCACTCTTGATTTATCCAGATTCCTCAGTTGGATATCTAACTAGTATGAAAAAAAGACACTGGGAATCCCAGGGCCTGGCTTAAGCAGGTTGTCTTAGTCCATTCAGGCTGCTACAACAAATCACCTTAGTCTGAGTAGCTTATAACAACAGAAATGTATTAATACTTCTCACAGTTCCAGAGGCTGGGAAGTGAAAGATCGAGGGGCTAGCAGATACATAGGCTGGTGAAGGCACATTCCCGTGTGCATCCTGACATGTTGGAAGGAGCAAACACGCTCCCTGAAACCTGTTTTATGAAGGTGCTCATCCCATCCATGAGGGATCCACACTCATAATCTAATAACCTCTTGAAAACCCTACCTCCTAATATTACATTGGTGCAAAAGTAATTGTGGTTTTTGCCATTGAAAATAATTAACTGCAATTACTTTTGCACCAACATAATACCATC
Organism: Symphalangus syndactylus; assembly: GCF_028878055.3. Classification (NCBI taxonomy): domain Eukaryota; kingdom Metazoa; phylum Chordata; class Mammalia; order Primates; family Hylobatidae; genus Symphalangus; species Symphalangus syndactylus. Next base: position 66,413,077 of record NC_072437.2, read on the forward strand.
AACTTGGGGGTTAGGATTTCAACATACAAATTTTCATGGGACACAAACATTCATAGGACAGGTGACCATAAAAAAACCTAACAGCGACCACTTCCCCTTCCGTTTATCTCTATGACATAATTTCATTTCATCACAAGTTTTATGGCTATCTGAAATCAGGATAAGAACCTATTCTGCCTTGTCTGCTGATGCCTCCCCATACTTAGCAAACTACCTGGCTTATGATAGGTTTTATTTTTTAAATAAGTATGCTTTGAGCTAATTAATAATGAATGAATATTTGTATGGAGGATGAGTCAATAAATCAAATATAATTAAAATGAATTTACATTATGGTGCATTAGGAGGTAAGAGCTAGTTTAATTTTCAAATTTATACAAAATGTTGACTTACAGGCTAAACAATCTTTGACAAATTGCAAGATTCCGATGTCACTCTTTTCTCTTCGGTATTGTTATCTGTGAACTCACGTTCAATTTACTCCATTTTCTTCTAGTCACAACATTTATTATCTATTCCACTTTGTATTGCCACCTTTTATATCCCCATTGTCCATGAATTCTGCTGTTTTCATCTATTCATAGCTAAAGAATGTAAAAAAAAAGTCACGTGAACTCATTTGTTGTAAAAGTCCATATGTTGTTGTCCTTATCTTTTGCTTGGGTTTTGCAGAGTATGGTTTAGTTAATGCCAGTTTCTCTAGAAACATATTTTGTACCATCCTATTATGGCCACAGTCTATGTATAGAAAAAAAAAAGAAAAACAGAGTCAAAAAGTAGGCTAGAAAGAAATATGTTGCAAAGAGTACATTTCTTTGGTCCTGTATATCATTCACAATTTCTTTTCTTACATTCACACATTCCCCTACGGTGTCTAAATTCTCCTCCACATTAACTTATTTTCCCTGTTTCGGTATATCAGTGTCCCCATCTGGCCTGTTAAATAGCATGCTCAACAGTGTTATAAAGTTGTATCTTAGTAGCCTGAAATAATCAATTCACTTCTCTAAGGACCTATTTAGCTTTAAGAGAGTAACATAGGCTCCTAGAAGATGTGTGTTTAAAAAACAAACAGAACAAAACTATGTTTTTTTATTAAATCATATTTTTCTCCAATAGTAGAAATAATTATAATTAAAAACAATAACTTCTGAGCCATGAAAATAACAGTAACCTATATTTTCCATTAAACTTTGTTTAACCTTGTATTCAAGGAACCACAGCTTTTAAACAATGCTAGATCATAAGATAGGCTGTTTCTGTGTAACTGCAGAAATTATAAACTTAAACATTATTTCCTCTCAACATGCTCCTCCTCTACCATATGTACCAAGAAGCTAATGAAAACAAGATCAAGTTCTCAGATATCTGCCAAATAGAAATAAATGAAAATGAAAATTATCTCCTACCTCATAATCCTCTCAGAAAGAAATCATTCAATGGTGGACTTGGACAATTACGGAACTTTCTGATCTTTGCATTGAAGGATGTCTGGAAGAGGCTTCTGAATTAGAAGATGTAAAGTTTAGTCAAACATCACCCTAATCTTGTGAGAAAACATTTTAAATGGTCCATTTTCAAGACATGATAAATCTAAGTGCTGGCAGCCAGCCTACGGATGTGACAAAACGCATGGCTCATGCACCTAGAAAGTCACGATAAGTGAACAGAATGTAGAGGAGGGGTCAGCTCATAAAAGAGAAGAAAGTTTCATTATTGGGAAATTGGAACTTGAGCAAGGATGGGATATTAACCTTATAAGGGGGATAATGAAACTCAGACAATGTCCTGGAAGATTGTAACCCCATAGTACTCAACAAATGAGGAACTCAGGGAGGGAGGTGCATGCTCGGGGATAAATTACCTGCTGTAACAGGCATGGTTGTGCCTGCTGGGGATAAATTACCTGCTGTAACAGGCACTGGGTGTGCCTGCCTACCAGACACCCATCTTGCAAGACCGTGCTAAAAAGTCTCGCTTCTGCTATTCTTTTTGACTCCGAGTCCATTCTTTGGGTTTGGATGGGTGAATGTGTTTCTCACAATCTGGATCTGTGAATCCCAAACAATGTTTTGGTGTTGAAATATTAACTTTTCTGGGTCACAAAGTCCAAAATAGAACATAATCTTGCTTTATTCCGGGAAAATTTTTGAAAACGTAATATTTGATAAAATTGATTAAACCACCTGATAATTTAATTTAGTATCCTGGCTGATTAAGCCCAGAATAAAAAAGCATTTATTTGAACTGTTTATAGAATATACAAGAAAAGAAAACAGTCATGCACACATATGCATAAAGGAAATATTTATACATGACTGAGGAATAAGCTAACATGAAGTGTTATGAAAGGCCCAGGACCACATCTTATTACATGCTTGCTAGTAGGTGGGCAGAGCTAAAATTAAATCCAAGTCCTGTGCCTTAGTTTCTTTGTTTGCGAAATTCATATGAGATACTATAATTATAACATGTATCACAGTGTTTGAACATAGGTAATGATCAATAAGTGCTAAGTTATTATTGTTTTTACTTCTTCAACAAAGTTCCTCTAAATTCCTATCTTATGTTCAAGTAATTTCTAGACATTGGAATACCTCAATAAACAAAATATATTCCAATGGAAGCAAAATATATTCTAGTAGGATCAGATGGATATGATGGACACATGTATACACGTACAGATACACATATGTGCATATGTGTTTGTGTACTATACTAGAAAATTACTAGTGCTATGGTAGTGATGCATAGCATTTTAAAATTGTGATGAGGAAATGTATCAATGAGGATTTCATCTTTGAACAAATATTTAAATGAAATGAATGATTGAATCATGTAGATACGTGAGGAAAAACATTTCAGGCCTTTTCCTGATAGCATGTTTTGAGTAACAAGGTGCCAGTGTGAGTGAGGCTGACTGAGTGAAGAGGAGAGTGACGGTAAACGATGTTATCAAACTTGAGAGAGGGAGTCCGTATAGAAATTTGTAGTGCAATGAAAAGATTTAAGTGAGCTGCAAAGACATTTAAAGGCTTGAGCAGAACAGTGATAATGTGAGATACACTATTCAAAAGTATATCCACTTTGTTTTTTGTTTCTGTTTTAATAGTAGAGTTTAGGGGATAGGGCGGAAGCAGTGAGACCAGAAAACAAGTGGAAATAATCTATGTAAAATATGATGATGACTTGGAGCAAGATGTTTATAGTGGAGATGGTGAGATGTGGTAGATTCTCAATATATTTTTAAAGAAAAGATGACAGGATTTGCTGATGTGGGCATGGAAGTAACAGAATATGGATGTGAGAATTAAAAAGAAGACAGAAATGACACTTTGCAGAAAGTGGTACTTGGATGAAGTAACTAGAAGAATGGTATTTAGATGAGGTAACTAGAAGAATGCTAGTCATTGTAGCTGGAGCAGACTTGGGAAAACAATGCCTGGAGTTTATTGTTGGACATAAATTCAGTTTTAAATATCTAGGCGGAGATACTGAATAGAGAAATTGAAATGTGAGTTCAGGCGTTCAAACTTTTTGAGGAAAAACTGGACAGGTTATTTGGATATACAAAAGGTTTTTAAATTTAAAGGCCTGAGGGAGATGTTCAAGTGAAAATGTAGACGGAAGGGAAAAAAAAGGCACATCAATAGAGACCTCTGACATCTAGAGGTCAAGAGTATTAACATGTTTGAAAAGACACAATGAAAAGGAGTAAACCACAATATGAGTAATAATAGAAGACAGTGGTATTCCAGAAATATTGTGTTGAGTTGAGAAGTATTCGGTAATTTTGTTACATCGAACACTGCAGATAAGGCAACTGAAATTAAGACCAGTTTATTGGCTGCTAGGGCCTGCTCCACCAGCAAGCAAGAGCCAGTTGCATGCATTTCTTCATGTTCTGTGTTCATTGACATCATGTTAAAAACTTGAAATTCACCATGGTTGGAGTATTTACGGCATGGAAATCAGCAGACTCTAGGAGCCAGAGAGAGATTTTTTTCTTCCCTTAAGAGGCATTGTTAAACATTAACCAGCATACCAGTGACTAAGGCGTGATGTTGGATCTAGTAAGGTGTAGGTTACTGGAGACTTTGAGGTGAACATTTTCAGTAGAATATTGAGGGGAAATGCCTCAGTGAAGTGGATTCAAGAAAAGAGAAAAGGAAGAGGATTCAAGAAAAGAGAAAAAGCCAGCCATTGAGTATACATAATTCTTTCAAGAAAAGTTTAGGTGAAAAGGCAGTAACTAGAACAAAATATGTGTCAAGAGAAATTCTTTATTTTATTTTTAAGATGGGATTTATAGCACTTAACATGTGTTGTTAAGAGCTGATGAGATTGATTGAGGAGCTAGAGGAGACATATGACAATGAAGAGAGAAAAAAGTTGTTGAAAAGGATGGAAATATAGTGGTCAAGTAGAAGAGTTGTTTAAAGAAGAGTATGGACTTCTCATCCATGACAATAAGAATATAGAGTATATGGTTAACAACATGCTAAGGAAATTTTGTTTATGACTGTTTCTGTTCCCAGAGTGAAATCTGCAGCTGGAAATGAGAATGGGCAGAAAGCAGCTAGAGTTGTGAAGCTAAAGGATGAGATGGGGAGAAATATTTTAAATGAATAGGTAGGAAAATGTTACAGGTCCCCCTGGCAGGACTAAGGGCCCCTTGATGCTAATAGTCATGATATTAAAATAAAGCCAGTAAACAGGACTAGCTTTCTCCAGCAACAGTTGACTTCAGGAACAGGCAAAGAATTGCATCTACCAGCAGACAAGTATAAAAGAAAGCATGGCTGTGATAATGGAATTGATAATGCAAAACATAGATTAAAATATGAACTATGGAATCAAAGCTAATTAAAGAGGGAAATGAAAACATGAAGATGAGGAGAACTTAAATGGTGAAGTATTTCAGTGGAGTCCAAAAGAGTAGTTTTGGGCAACTTAAGGGTAAGCTGAATAGATAAGTATTAAAAATTCAGCCTCATGAAATTATATTTGTGGAGTTGTTAAAGCAAGTGAGGTCTAGTTACTGAGATACCGCATTATTGAAAAAAGCATCTACGTTGTTTGCAAACACTAAGAATTGTGACAGAAAGAGTTTTTACTAAAATTAAAATGCATGAAAATTAAAATGCAAGGAAACGAAATCTATAAACATTGAGAGAAATTGAGCTGGACCAGAGATTGACTGCAAAAAGAGAGGTAACTAAAACCACTATGAGATATCATTTCACACTCACTAGAATGGCTATATTCAAAAAGACAGATAATGTTGATGTTGATGTGAAGAAATGAAACTCTCATGCCTTGCTTGTGGAAATGGGAAGTGATATAACCACATTGCAAAACGGTTTGACAATTTTTAAAAATATTAAACAAATTTACTCAATTATCAAGAAATTTCCTGGTTTATACTTCAGAGAAATAAAAATGTATGTCCAAATAAAGTCTTGGAAGCAAATAGAGATACTAAAATTATTCAAAATAACCAATATATTTAAAAAATCCAAATAACCAACAATTGGTTAGTGGATCAAGAAAGTTGCTATGTCACTGCAGTGAAATATACATTTATGAAAAGGAATGAAATACTGATATATGCTCTGACATGTGTAAACCTGATGAACTCTCTGCTAATTCTAAGACTGACAGAAAAGATCATGTGTTTTATCATTTCATTTATAGAAAGTGTTCATAAAATCAAATTTATAGAGACAAAAAATAGATTAGTGGTTGATTGAGTCTGGCATGGGAGAGAAGATCAGTTGTCAACAAGCACGAGAAATCTTACTGGATGCACAGTGCATCAGATTTACTAAATAATTTCCAAAAATAATTTCCAAAATTATAGAATTATACACTTAAAATGGATGAGTTTTATAGTAAGATACCTTAATTAAATTGCTTAAAAATGATAGCTAAGGTGGTTTTAAAAAGGAGGGTAACAGTGAGGGCTTTTTTTTGTAGCATAAGATTCAAGGCTGCATGTTTTTTTGGGGGGTTTCTTTGTTTGTTTTTTTACTTTTTTTGGTTGGGGTGGGGCAGGGAGAAGGAAAGGAGACTGGCATGGAAGCAGCAATGAGCAAAGGGTGCTTTATCGTACTTCTAATTCCAAGCTGTGGGAGAAAGAAAAAGAAAATCGTTTACTACTGGAGACATTCAGTGTCCTCAAAGTAGAAATAGCAGTGAGAGAAAGAAAGTAAAAAGAACATTCAGAAAGGGATTGAGAATATAATGAATTTTGCTAGTGATTAAGAGTGTTTCAAAGGCTGCACTAGAAATGTTTCAAGAGCTGAAAAGGCATGAGGGAATAGATCAGAAAAGGGGATAGATGTACAGAGCTTAAAAAGTGTGAGGATCCAGATTAACCTGTGAGTCCTGTTTTACCTTGGTAGTTGATACAAACCAAAATAAATGGTATCATGAACTGTGAAGACTCTGAAATTCTACTCTTATTCCAAGCAAACAAGTTAGCCTGTCACTGTTTTCTGAATGCTGGCAGAAGACATTAGATTCCTGCATCAGAAATAAAGGATTTTTTAACTTAAAGTACAGCAAGCAGCATGCACTTCATATTCACGTTGGTTTCTCTTGATCCAAGTAAAAACTGTGCATGCGGTGTTTGCATTGTAAATAAGAAACACCAATATTAAGGAATCCAAATCATTTATATTTGGCAACAAGTTAACCTGAATCGACTTTGACTTGGAAAAGACATTATACTAGATAGTAAATGAGTCTGCCCTCTGATTCAGAAGGTAATATGATATCGTCTTTCAAGTCTGTTTGCTGTAGAAGCATCAAAAATATAGTCTACAACAAATATTTTCAGTGCTTCTACTCACAAGACATGCCAAAATGCAGGAGATCCATGGAGACTGTCCCAAAAAAGGGCACAACAAAATTGATCCTTGTGGTTTCAATCGGACTGTAATAGTAAGACAATGAACTACTGGAGAAATATAGTGAGTGGCAGAGAGTTCTTGTGCACTAATTTCTCTTAGATTTATGGAATTTTCAGCAGAGGTCTTATTGGAAATACATAATGCTCTGAGGTTCTTTCTAATGCATACATGTTACAAATTTACCCAGTTCTCAGATTAATGTGAAGACTAAGAAGTATTAGATTATTATTTTCAAATGTCCGCTTTTCCCTCAGTTTCACAGGAGATGAAACTTTTTCACTTCTTTGATGATGAATTAAGCTTTATGACTTTCTTGGACACAAATGGTATACTTATAGACCTAAGGAGACATAAGGGGATATTTGAACTGTGCTTGTATAACTGGTCTTGCTCTTTTTCAGTCTGTATTAACTCCATGGAAAGAACATGGACAATCCATTTAAGGACACCCTGGATGAGCTGGATGAGCCAACCCATAGTGGCAAAAGTGGAATATAGCTGAGATCAGCAGAGCTACCCAGACTAGCTAAGCTAGATCAGCCAACTGCCTACCAATCTGCAGATGGGTAAGAATAAATGATATGTGTGCGTGTTTTTTTTAAAGGAATTGAATTTAGGGTGCTTTTTTGGACAATAGCTAAATAATATACAGCTTTAATTCAGAAAAATAAATTTTGACTAATAGAGGTAAATACGTTTCGTAAAAGGCAGAAGATTTATATGACCTGAAGAGAAACCAGAGTATAAGTAAATACTTTTGGAACAGGAGATACCAAAGGGAAGTGCAGTTTGCAACAGGGATCACAGAGGTGCCTGTGTGTTTGCTGACGTGACAAGCAGCTTGGGAGCAGGAATTCGCGGAAGAGTCTAGTCATCTAATTATGCCTTCAGGGATTTGGGCTCTTCAAATTCCAAAATCCTTAGTATTTTTTAGTTTGTTTCAGATTGGCAAAATGCTGCATCACAACTCCATTAAATTGTTATTTAGCATTATTAATAATATTTAACATTATTTAAAAACACATCAATAATTATATAATAATAATAATAAGTGAGACTATAATTATTAGACTTACTGACATTGTAAACAGATTCATAGACTTAATTACAACTTCATGTACAGTTTGTGTTTGACTCATAAAACCCCGAACTTAACAAAATCTGTGTAAATGAAAGGGTATCTTAAGAACGGCCGGGCGCGGTGGCTCACGCTTGTAATCCCAGCACTTTGGGAGGCCGAGGCGGGTGGATCACGAGGTCAGGAGATCGAGACCACGGTGAAACCCCGTCTCTACTAAAAATACAAAAAATTAGCCAGGCGTGGTGGCGGGCGCCTGTAGTCCCAGCTACTCGGAGAGGCTGAGGCAGGAGAATGGTGTGAACCCGGGAGGCAGAGCTTGCAGTGAGCCGAGATTGCGCCACTGCACTCCAGCCTGGGCGACAGAGCGAGACTCCGTCTCAAAAAAAAAAAAAAAAAAAAAAAAAAGAATCAGAGTCTGGGATTATTTCTTTTTAAATTAAGTAATGGCTCATTTTTAACATAGAGAATTTGATTAAGAAGTTTTTTCTTTCGCAGATGTTAGAATTAATGATTTGTTGATATTCATAAATATTTATTTACTACCACATCATATAAATGGGAATCCATATGGAACCCCACACATAAACAATACATAAGAAAACAAAAAAATGCCCCATGTCCTATGTGTGAAGTGAAAATTTTATTTTCCACAGAGGTAGTTTTATATAGTGTTTTGTACAGATGAAATTTTATATGTGTGTATATATATATTTGTTTTGTTTTGTTTTGTTTTGTTTTGTTTTTTGTTTGGAACAGGGTCTTACTCTGTCACCCTGGCTGGAGTGCAGTGGTGTGATCATAGTAAACTTCAGCATCGACCTCCTGGGCTCAAGTGATCCTCCCACCTTGGCCTCTCAAGTAGCTGGGATTATGGGTGCATGCCACCATGCCCAGCTAATATTTGTATTTTTTGTATAGATGGGGTTTTGCCATGTTGCCCAGGCTGGTCTCAAACTCCTGGGCTCAAGTGATTCAACTGCCTCTGCCCCCCAAAGTGTTAGGATTACAGGCATAAGCCACTGCGCCCTGTGAAATACTAATCATTTTTATCATCTTTTACCTATGTGAAGACAGTATGATCTGAAATGAAAATAGGCAATATTTATTATGCATTTTATACAAACAACCATTTCCCAAGTTTCACATTTATAAATTAGATACTCACTTATGCGAAGGAGAGAAACAAACACAAATTTTATATCTGATGCAGCATTGTTATCTCATTTAAGCCTCATAAAAGCCCATTAATTTATTGTTAAATATTAAAATATCCATTTTTAATTTGGGAGAGGTAGTCATAACTGTTGTAACTTGGCCATGGTTTAAAATATACATTATTCAAAATTGGTCCTTGCATCAAAACCCCTTCTGTATTTTTATTTAAAGGTATTCATTTTCTACAACAAATATACAGACTAATTATGCTGCATTTTTTTTAAAGGACATCAACTTGCTCTACACAAAAGAAGACAAATTGAGAAAAAGGGAATTAGAAAGGCATAAGCAGTTTTATTAATATTATTACTGGCTGAGTGCAGTGACTCATCCCCATAATCCCAGCACTTTGGGAGGCTGAGGTGAGAGGATCACTTCAGACTGGGAGTTTGAGACCAGCCTGGGTAACATAGTAGTCTCTACAAAAAACTTTAAATATTAGCCTGGTGTGGTGCTGCACACCTGTAGTCCCCACTACTTAGGAGGCTGAAGCAGGAGGATTGCTTGAACTTAGGATTTCAAGGCTGCAGCAAGCTATGATTGTGCCGCTGCACTCCAGCCTGGACAACAGAGCAAGACTCTATTTAAAAATATATATCTATATATTTAATTATTATTGTCATTTTGGTCATGCAAACTAGAATAATCATTGTACATGTGCAAATTTAGCCACTTTTAAGTTTTGTTTATTTTGTATCTAAAATTTGTCTTATTTTATAATAATACAATGTTAAAAACAATTTGTAAAAAGGTAGTCTCCTAGATATAACGTTTTAGTGATTGAAATTGGATGAACTGAGAGAAAGAATCAAAGATAATTGGATTCAGAATAAACTTTCTAATTGATGGTGGAAACAAAAATACTTGGAGGAGTAAAAAAATGTGTATATATATGTGTGTGTATATATATATGTAATTTTGGCATGAAATGTTCTTACTGTATTTATACATATGCAGGAAGCATATTTCTGTAATGTCATCATGGGCTAGAAGTGGAGATAAGGCACAGGTAAGTTTAATATCAGCTTATAAATATTTCTGCTCCTGGTGAAATTACTAAAACACTAGTTCTTTAAATAATAATCTCTGAAAGTATGACATTAGATTCCAGTATGACAATTATATGATGCACTTTACCCTTCTTGGTACTTGATTTACTCTATTTTTGCCAACATCGTATCTAAGTGAAACTAAAGGCTTTGCTTTTGAATCTCTCCCAAAGTTAGAGTAAAAGGGCTAAGATAAAGGTAGCCCGATTCTCAGGGCACTCTCTTAAATTCTTGCAGTATATCAAAACATCATTTTGTAGTTGTTGTTCAGATGGGTGTGAAAGGAACCAAGAGCCTGGAGTGAACATAGGCTTCCCAAAAGGGTACGTAAATACAGGAATTGCAAATGTGCAGCGTTCTGAGGAGTGGACCTGTGCCCATTAGATTTTAGTTTTTGTGAGTCTATGGAAGCTTGTATTATAAATGAAGAGGAATGATAATACAGAAAGAAATATCAGACAGTAAACCCTGCAAGGAGAAAACAGAGAACTGACCAGTGGAAAAAATATAAATGCCCTTAAAAGCAGAAGTGTTGAAATCATTTATATGATTACCCTTTAACCCTCTCAAATCAAGTTCAAAGGAGCAGCTTAGTTATTAGTATTTAATTGTTTTGCTGCTACTTTTTCCAATCTCAGTAAGTTTTAAAGCAGCTGTTTCCAGCCTTTTAAACTTGAGGACTTTTTTGCTTATTTGTGGTGGCAGATATCATGCATGGACTTTTTTTTTTTTTAAGCTTATCAGCTATTGTTAGTGTTAGTGTGTTTTATGGGTGCCCAGGACAATTCTTATTCTTCCAATGTGGCCAAGGGAAGCTGAAAGTTTGGACACTCATGTTTTAAAGCATCCAGTTAATTTTTACACTTACTTCTATATATGGCAAGACCAGCTCACTGTATGTATGATAACTTATGGAATCTAGTTACCAATCCAGTTGCAGTTTTGGTATTATAATTATTGGTTCCTTCATTTAAAGATACTCCAGTGTTACAGATGCTCCAAGATCCAGTGTGACAAAATACCAAAAATTGTCAATTTCTTGTAAACAGTTAGAAGCATAATAGAGATTTTAAAGATTTAATCAGGCCCACAAAAATAGTTAAAAGAGAAAATTAGCAAAAGTAAAATTCTGAATTCAAGTTATCCCTTCAATGTCATGCTTGGAATTAATAAATTCTTCTTCTATATATGTGGCCAACTTAATGGCCAATACATTGTCAGAAATTCAAGGAAATCTTGCAAATTTGAAATCAGATAATATGTCGCTGACTGATGACTTTGCAGGTAAAGAAAACAGCAAAGGCATGCTATTGACCTTTTATATATAGTAACATTTGTATTATGATCCGACTTCAATAAGCCCACATTGACATACGTCATTATGATGTTGCAGGAAAAGCTACCTTTTAAAGTACTCTCTCTATTGCTTATTTCTTAAAAAATTCACCTATAGCATCTAAAAAAAACCTTTCATTTTGAATTTCCCTATGCTATAAACATCATCCTTGGGTTCATTTGGTAATGAATATGGCATAGTATCCACATTATTATATTAAAATTGCTGTAAAATAATAATAAATGAAGAAAAGAATAAGATAATTAGATGCATGAAACTTCTATCACACATCATCTATCATTTAACATGTATAAATGTATACAATTTTTAAAGTAAGGAATCATTGCAAAATTCTACACTTTCCCATAGTACCAGCAATGAATTTTGCTGAGTAAGAGAAGACCAAAAGTACCCTTTAAGATTTGCATCTACCACTTTTGCCTTTATTCCTATGGTTCTTAGACTTCACTCTCTATGGAACAATGTTCCCTTCAGTACTGTTTTCTTTCTTCAATCATATTTCTAAGAATCGTGCTTTTGAAATCTCTAATTGAATTAGTAAAATGTGTTTTGGCTATTTTTAAGAAAAAATATAGTGCTTTGTATTGAATATTATCTATATTTTTGGGTTTGATATTTTTCAATGCTAGATTAATGTGGGAAGGGTAGAGAGAGTCAGAAAAGAATTAATGATGTAAAATAATTCATAATATACATTGTTATTCCTAGTTCTACTTTTGTCACTTTTGATACTGAAAGGAAGGTGTATGCTTTCAAATTCAGTTATACTTGGGGTGTAAAGCTGTTGCAGGGTTGAAAAAAAGCGTTCATCAATATCCTGGGGACCCATGCTTACTTCACTTTTGTTTAAACTAACATTGAAATCTAACATTTATCATGGAACAACTGAGAATCTGGAAAACGCCATATAAAATATCAGCCACAGAAATTTTTGTAATGAACTGTAAAGGGTACTTCAATGTCTATTTCAAAATGGATTTGATGAATTAAAAAAAGGTCAAACTAAAAATAACTAGACTGAATCAGTTGTAAGTGTAGTAACATATGCCCCATTTAATAATGAACTCTAAATTGGCAGCACAGTTTAAATAGTATCATGAATGCTAATTCTGACAGCAAAGGGTTATGAACTACCTGTCGACTTGCACCCATCACAAGGTCAGGCAGCTATGAGCTAATGAAACCCTGATGTACCAGAAGGTGAATGACTGACGTGACTAGGCTGGTGGGAAGAAACTGCTGTAGCATGGTGGCACATACAGAATGACATGGTGTCCTGAAACAGAAACGACTGTGATCCCATCTGTTTATAAAGTCTACTTGCTGAAGTCAAAACCTCCCTATCTAAGCAATGTATTTCCTAGGAGATAATTTTTTTATATCCATAAACATTCAGATGTTACAAGTGCTAAACATGTTCAGATTCTCCTTACATATGTGGTTTGCTGTTTTTAAAAGGTTTCATTAAATATTTTTGACATGTTGAGTAACCATCAAGAATCGTATGTGGAGATTGTAGATCACATAATTGGTTTTACACAACAGCAGATACAAAATTTCTGAAAATGATGATGTCTACAAAGACTTGTTTTAAAAACCTAGTGTCCATGATAGTGATCAAATGGAAATATAATTTATGCTTATTAAAATTCAGAAAATCAAAGCAAGCCCTAAGCACTAAAGCTCTGATGAAAGCTAAGGCTGTTAATAGGAACATACTTTTAAATTATCAAGTCTGCACTTTTATCATATCCTTCAACTATTTAAAACTCATGAAAACAAATCAGTTTTCTGTTTGTTTCACTCTTTTTAAGGACTTCTTTATAGCCCTGACATGTTTTTCCTGCTTATATAGATGGCTTAATTGTATCTTGGAAGTGAAATATAACAACAATAACAGCAAAAAGGAGGAGGAAATGAATGACTTTTGTAAATAGGTCTTACTGCAGAAAGCAATGTTAAGACAAAAAGAAATTAGATGAAGTAAAACATATGCCCATGCTCTTTTACACACACATGCACACACTGACACTAGTGAGCATTTAGGGTATATATTTAAAATTATTAGCTTCTTATTCCTTTAGGAAATCTTAATAACATTGGTATGGTATAATACTATCAAGGTTTGGTAAAGTTTATTTCTTATTAGTCAAGAAATGGCTTTATGTTGAAACTAGATTCCAACATACCTAACCTAGATTTGGTTAGGACTTAGAAAATTGGAGGAAAACCACAGAATTATCAATACTTTTATCAGTTTTTAGGTTTTTTTCTAATGTACAAGCTATAATTGTGACATCAAATTACAATAATCCCTGTATCTATAATTGAGCATATTTCCAATTTACCAAAAGAAAGCATTTTGAGTAGTTAACTGTAATTAGCTTGTGATGTTGCAAAACAGAGGAGCCCGAGAACTGGGGCTTAGCCCAAAAAATAATTCAAGTATGACCCACTGGTATTAGACAGCAATCTTTTATTGCACTGTACTGCTCCTTGAGAAGCAGGGCTAATTCATAGGCCATGCACCCCAAGTAGGTCAACCAACAGGCTTTTGGCAGTTTCTTTTCTTTTTTTTTTATTATTATTATACTTTAAGTTTTAGGGTACATGTGCACAATGTGCAGGTTTGTTACATATGTATACATGTGCCATATTGGTGTGCTGCACCCATTAATAGCAAAGACTTGGAACCAACCCAAATGTCCAAAAACGATAGACTGGATTAAGAAAATATGGCAATTGCTTTTCTACTTACATAAAGCTACTTTCAATTACATGCAAATTAAGAAGCCTGTCAGTGCAAATAGAAGGGTGGGTTATTTAGAGCTTGCTAGGAAAGGGGTGGTAACTTCTGGGTCAATGCCATGGAAAGGAGTGGTAACTTCTGGGTCACTGCCATGGCTTTTGTAAACTGTGATGGTGTTGTTGGGAGTGTCCTATGCTAATGAGTAACAAGGGGAGCTAGGGATTGCTTTCCACATCACCCGTTGGTTCCTGCCAATTTCTGTACTTCATCTTCTAGACCAGATACTGTTTTGGTAGAGCAGAGTTGTGACCAGAAAACAAGTCCTGCTGGTCTCCTAGTTGGTGGGACTAAGTTCATACCTTTTAATGATATCAGTGGTGATCAAAAATAATTTTGGAGCCCCTACTATGTGTTTGACACCAAGAAACAAAATACTGAAAAACAAAAAAGGATTTGGTGGCAGGCAGTGACTCATGCCTGTAATCTCAGCTCTTTGTGAGGTCGAGGCAGGAAGGTTGTTTAGGAGTTCCAGTTCCAGACCAGTCTGGGCAACATGGTAAAACCTCATATCTACAAATACAAAAAATAATAATAAAACAAAGCAGCAACTCTCATGAGGATTATTGTTCATGTAGATATTCATCAAATAATACAAATAAAAATGTAATTTAGACGAACATTTAAATACATACTTTAGATAGATGTTAATCAAACGATGCCATGACTTCTTGTATAATGATCAACTGAGCTACTTTCTACAAAATGTGTGGCATAGGGCAGTAGGAAACATGTTTCTACTAAAAATATAACTGAGAAAAATGACCCAGTTTAGAGGATTAGGGAAGGTGTCCAACATATATTAGAATTTAACTACTACCTCAAGTCAAGCAATGACTTAATTAGACAAGTAGATGTACTAAGATAAAACTGTCAAGAAGAAACTAGCATGAGCCAGACCTCCATACTGATGCACAAGGCATCTTCCAAGAAATGAAGAAAGGCCAGGGTGGGAGAGAGAAGGAGAGCAAGTAGATGAAACTGGAGATGCTGAAGGGCCACAGTGTGTAGCGCCTGGCCAGTCAGTTTAAGGATTTTGTTCTTTATCTAAAGCCCAGTGAGAAACTGTGAGAAAATTTTAGGAGTGTTGGAGCCATGTAAGTCAAATTTAAACACAAGCATGCATGGATGTAGAAGAGACTTAAAAACATAACTGAAGCGGACAGTGGAAAGAAGGGTCAGACTGCAATAAGGCTCTTTATGATGCCTGAGATGAGACTAGAGAGAAAAGTAGGGGTGAGAATATATAAGTCATGCTGGTATAATGCTGTAAATGACAAATAATTATCATTGGAGTTATCAGTGGAGACATTGGTGGGACTGCTTTGGGGAAATTGTTGTGAAACCAGAATTCTTTAGAGTGGGTTGAATGGTGAGTGGGAAGTAAAGAGAAGACAACTGCTGAAGTGATATAGATAATCTTAGGACATTTAGGAAGAATATTTATGCTAAAAGCAGAAACAAATTAAACGTTCTAAATTCTAACCCTTTTTTTGAACTTGAAGTTGTATATGATATTTTCCTATTCAATAGGTGCCACAATGAACATTTTTGTACTTATGTATTTGAGCCATTTTTTCAGAATTTCTTTAGTGTACAATCCAAGAAGTGAAATTGCAGTTTTGTCTTTATTTTAATACGAACTCTCAGATGTCCTTCAGAAATTATTACAAATTTAAATAATCAACAACCGTGTATTCAGATTGCCTACTTGTTCACACCCATGCTAATACTTGGTATTATTATTGTGAATTTCAATAATCTGAAAGGATGTAATGTTATTGCAACTTTCCTTTAAATTGCATTTGTTTAATTAGTATTATGGCTGAATATTTTTCTTATATGCCATATTTGCTCACTCTTTTTAGTGACCATTGCTGCAGACCCACCCAACTTTGTCATGACTTGGTTAGCTTGACAGAACTCACCTCATGGCAGCCAGCCTGGCCACATGTTCACTGCTCACTTCATGTCCGATGATCAGATGTTCCAGCTCTGGGAACTTGTAGCATTCCAGTTGCTCTGTTTGATTTTCTGTTGCTGATAACTAGAAATAAATGGCTATATTATCAAGCATTGACTTTGAACAGTAAACAGTGGATCAGACAAAGATTGGCAAATTATGTCTTGAATGAAATAACAAAGTTTTTACATCAAGGAATTAGCCACTTGATCCACATACACCACAAAGTAAAGAACCACTCCTAACTTTGCTTTGTCTTATTTTTCTACATAATGCAATATTTTATTTTTCCTTTTGTAAGGGATAATTGGAAGGACAGCCGAGAAAGGAATGAGGCCAATAGACCCAAGTTCGGGCAAGCCGATTTATTGTCAGTCTTGCCGGGCTACCTCTTGACAAAAGCAGAGGAGGCGGCCCTGCTTACAGACACTGTAGGGCTTTATGGGGTGAGGAACTGAGTCAGGGTGGTGAGCTGAGCTGAGTGTGCAGAAGGGCTGAGTCGGGGTGGGGGAGCTGAGCTGAGTGTGCAGGAGGGCTGAGTTGGGGTGGGGGAGCTGAGCTGAGTGTGCAGAAGGGCTGAGTTGGGTTGGGGGAGGTGAGCTGAGTGTGCAGGAGGGCTGACTCGGGGTGGGGAAGCTGAGTTGGGGATGCAGGTGTCTTGACCACATCCTGGAGATGTTTTCTGCCAGCTTTGTTATACGAGGTGAACAGACATGTTAACCGCATTCTATAACTGCGTGGACAAACAGTTACTATAGGGGTCTGTGAAGGGGGGTTTGTCTTTAGCCCTGGGGGAGCTGTGCAGAGGTCACAAAGGACTGCATTGTAAGACCTATGGGGAGGGAGGGGAACAGTCTGGTCTGGGTCACCCTAACATTCCAGTCTTTTAATAGATGAGAGGAAAGGGGGCACCGTTTTTCATCTGGCTACTTCAGGCTGAGAGGGGGCGGTGGTTAAGGGAAAGGCTGGAAGGTGGGTGTTGGCTTTGGTTTTGAAATTGTTGATACTCCTGGAGTAACATCATGTCCTGAATGGTTCCGTGGGCAAAGGCTTGGATACGATTCTGCAAAAAGTGGGTGAAGAGGAGTGTTAAGCAAGACCCGAAGATTAGGAGGAGAAAAGGATTATAACAGGTCCAAGGAGAGGGAGTAGCCAGGGGGCTCAGGGGCTAAGAGTCCAAGAGGGCCAGGTAGAGGAGCTGCTTTCCCTGATCTTTTGGGCTCAATCTTTGAGGTTTTTTTGTTTTGTTTTGTTTTGTTTTTTTCTACATCTTGAACTAAGCCTGACTGGCTAAAATAAAAGCAGCATTCTTTGTCTAGGAAAGTGCAGAGTCCTCCTTTGTCAGCGGTCAGTAGGTTGAGACCTCTGCGATTTTGTAAGACGATTGCTGCTAGGGAGTCTAGCTGAGCTTGTAAGGTGGATGCGGAAGTTGCAAGGTAGTCTATACCATATGAAAGGTCCATTGATAAGGTTTTATGGTAATAAGAGGTTGTGATTCCTGCTACTCTTGTGCTTGCGGCCACTGTGATACCTAGGCCTATGAGTGGCGGGATAAGCTGCGTGGCCCGGTGCCTGCAGTGTGAAAGTTGAGTATTCAAGGTTTGGAGGGGCAGATTTTCTCCTGGAACTATGTCTATTTTAGGGCTGAGGAAGACTAGTATACAGGTTCCTGTCCAGTTGGTGGGTAGATAGACGTAGGTGGAGGTGCCACATAGAAAGAATACACCTTGGCTAGGGAGGCAGAAGTGGAAATGTATGGCAAAAAGGGGGTATAAAATATTGTTTTCTGAGCACCAGGCACAGAGGGAGGAGGCTAGAACTGCTCAGGTTAGGAGTTGGAGTGGGTGTGTGAGGTGAGCTGGCTAGCTCCTCCTGTTGAGTTTCCTAAGTGTAGAAAGTAGCGTTTTGTGTCAATAAGCAGTTCGTTTGAGGGTGTGTTAGGCAGTGGGATTTTTATGCATTCGAAAGTGGCGATGGGGTTTAGACAAGTGCTCCACCGTGCAATTTCTATGCAGGGCCTGTGTCAGTTATTGCAGAATCCTGATGTTTTTTCCTGTAACTTGGATCTGAGGATGGTTGGAAATTTTGAGAATTTGTGTGGGTTTTGGGAGGGCTTGGTCAGCTTGTTCGTGGAGAAGATGATGGATGAGGGAGAGGGTCGGGAGGTACTCTCCTAATTGAGAGTTAGGAGGGAGGCTGTTTTGTAAGAGGAAAGGGCGTCCATACATTAACTCAAATGGAGTGAGGAAGGAGGGGGCCTTTGGACTGGCTCAGATATGAGCCAGTACTATGGGTAAAAGGGAGGTCCAAGGTTTTTTGATCTCAACTCTGAGTTTGGTTAACTGAGTTTTGAGAATTCCATTTGCCCACTCGACTTTTCCAGATGACTGGGGCTGGTATGAGATATGGAGGTACCACTGAACGCCAAGGGATGGGGAGACATGTTGGGTAATTTGGGAGATGAAGCTAGGCCCATTATCTGATTGTATGGAGCAAGGGAGACCAAGTCTGGGGATGACTTCTGTTATGAGAATTTGAGAGACTTCTGCAGCTTTTTCTGAAGGGGTAGGAAATGCTTCTACCCAACCTGAAAAAGTGTCTACAAGGGTAAGAAGATACATAGTTTTTATAACGGGAGGCACGTGGGTGAAGTCTACTTGCCAGACCTCCCCTGGGAGTGTTTCTGCGAGCTGATGTGCAGGGATGAGGAGAGAAAGGAAGGCCCCTTGGGAGGAAGTAACAGAGCATATACGACAGTTTGGGGTTACGTCCTTTAGTGAGGTGAATAGATGGAGGGGGGAGAAATAAAGGCAAAGGAGTACATACTGGGGGCATGCACTGATATGGAAGGATTGGTGAAGAGATGTTACAATTTCCTTGGTTTGCTCTTGGGGAAGATCAAGCTTTTGATTTTTGATTATCGAGTCCCCTTTAAGGGAGACTCCTTGCTGTAGTAGCAAAGCCTTTTCGGTGGGAGAGTGTCTGGGTTGGACTGCTGGGGTGACAAGGAGGATGGGGGCAGGGAGAGGAGAAAGGGAGGCCTGTTTTGCTGCCTCATTGGCATTTCTATTTCCTTTTGAGATTTTTATGTGATCCTGCTGGATGTCCTCAACAGTGTATGACTCCTACTTCAGTTGGGAGTTGTGTGAAGGAATTGGTAAATAAGGGGGCCGTTAGTAATGGGGGTTCCTTTGGCCGTAAGAAATCCTCTCTCTTGCCAGATGGTGGCATGGGAATGAAGAATGTGATAGGCATACTTGGAGTCTGTGTATATGTTGACCCGTTTGTCTTTGGAGAGGAGTAGGGCTCTGATGAGAGAGTTCTGCCTTCTGGGAGGAGGTTCCTAGGGGTAGGGGTTTAGTCTCAATTACATGGTTTAAGGTAACTACTTCATACCCAGCAATTTTGGGAGAGCTGGGGGCTCCGGAAGAGGAGCCATTTATGAATAGTTGGTCATCTGGGTTAGTGAGAGGCTCGGAGGAGGTGTTAGGGAAATGTGACTGCAGGTGATCCAGAATGTCAGTGCAACCGTGAGTAGAAGGGGAAGAAGATATGGGGAGTAGGAATGCTGGGTTGAGGGGGGTGCTTTTGGTGAGGCCGAATTCAGGATTTTCGACAAAGAGGGCATGGAATGACTGAATTCGAGAAGGAAAGAGGGAGCTTAATGCCTGAGAAGAGAAGAGATCCTGTAAGTTATGAGAGCTGTGGACAGTGGTGCTTTGGCCAAATATTAGTTTTTTACTTTCCAGAGCTAAAACGGCCGCTGCTACTAATGCTCTAAGACAGGTTGGCCACCCCTTGACAGTGTTGTCTAATTGTTTAGAGAGGTATGCCACAGGGACAAAGGAAAGAGGACTTCCCTTTTATTGCCTTAAGACCCCGAGAGCTCTTCCTTGGTTTTCGGCGGTGTAGAGAATGAAGGGTTGGCAGAAGTCGGGTAAGAACAAGGCAGGTGCAGTGATGAGAGAGGTTTGGAGTCTGTGGAAACTGGGAAGTATGTTGTGTGAGGAGTTTAGGGGTTTATTGAGAGGGCCTTTGGCTGCTTTGTAAAGGGGCTGAGCCAGGAGGGCAAAGTTGGGAATCCATATCCTAAAGAAACCTGCCAGTCCTAAGAAAGAGAGAATTTCATTTTTTGAGGAAGGCGGAGGCAAGCTGTTTATTAAGGTTGCTCGTGCTGGGGTCATGGCTCGTTGCCCGGGAGAGAGTTGGACTCCTAAGTATGTTACTGTTGGGGTAGATAGTTGGGCTTTGGAGGGGGAGACCCTATATCCTTTGCTAGCAAGACGGTTTAGAAGGGTGATGGCGTGAATTTGAGAGTCCTCTAGGGATGGGCTGAAAAGGAGATCATCAGTGTATTGGAAGATGCGGCTGGGGGAGAGATCTAAGGAGGTGAGGTCTTGGGCTAGAGCTTTTCCAAAGAAGTGAGGGCTGTCTCTGAAGCCTTGGGGGAGGACAGTCCATGTGAGTTGCCATGACTGAAGAGTGTCAGGGTCAGTCCAGGTGAAGGTGAAGAGGTCTTTGGAATTAGGGTGTAATGAAATGGTAAAGAAAGCGTCCTTTAGGTCCATTGCTGTATGGAAGATATGGGGAGTAGGAATGCTGGGTTGAGGGAGGTGCTTTTGGTGAGGCTGAATTCAGGATTTTCGACAAAGAGGGCATAGAATGACTGAATTCGAGAAGGAAAGAGGGAGCTTAATGCCTGAGAAGAGAAGAGATCCTGTAAGTTGTGAGAGCTGTGGACAGTGGTGCTTTGGCCAAATGTTAGTTTTTTACTTTCCAGAGCTAAAACGGCCGCTGCTACTAATGCTCTAAGACAGGTTGGCCACCCCTTGACAGTGTTGTCTAATTGTTTAGAGAGGTATGCCACAGGGACAAAGGAAAGAGGACTTCCCTTTGTATAGTATAGTGGGTGGTGTTGGAGGGGATGAGGGAGAGAAGTGTATAGGGGTTAGGGACCATGGGGTGATTAGGGAGGACAGCCTGACTGATGGCTTGGAGGTCCTGAATGAGTCAGTATGAGCCATCAGATTTTCTAACGGGGAGGATGGGGCTGTTATATGGAGAATGCATTGGTCTAAGAAGGCTGCATGAGTAGAGTTTGTTTATAATAGCTTGGAGGCCCTTTTGGTGGGTTAGGGAGATAAGGTATTGGGGAATATTAGGAAATTTGGAGGGGTCCTTTAACTGGATTCTGATAGGGCTATGGTGTGCAGCTATGGAAGGGGTGGTGATATCCCACCCACTGGTTTAATGAGAGAGGAGGGAAGTGAGGGAGAAGGGTCAGGGTCTGGGCTAGCGGAGAGGAGCAGAAGGGTCTCCGGTTGTGAGAGGCAGGAAAAAGTGATGGAAACTTTGAATTTAGCTAAAAGGTCTCGGCCTAGAATGGGGGGTGGACAATAAGGCACGATAAGGAAGGAGTGTGAAAAAATAGTATTAAACAAGGAACAAGTAACCATCAACCCCCATGGCAGAGACCTGGAAGGGATGAGTGGGTCCCGAAAATTCAGGCAAAGCCAAGTGGCCCCAATATCAATTAAAAAAGGAGATCAGCTTACCTGCTGCTAGCAGAGTTACCCTGGGCTCCAATGCAGTAATGACAGATGGGGCCTGGGGCCCTGGGCCCCTTCAGTCTTCAGTGGCCAGGCCAAGGAGCTGCGACCAAGGAGTTGGTCTGTTAGCCTAGTTGTTAAAAGGACTATCAGACTTCCAGTGACTGGTTTGTTGGCAGGCAGGGCAAGGAGTTTTAGGTGTCCTTGGGCTGGGACATGCCCACACCCAATGGCCTTCTTTGTCACATTTAAAACAGGCCCCAGAAGGGAGACTACTATCAGGTCTTTTGTGCCTTTGTGTGCTCTTGCCAGGTTGGTGAATAGCCACGGCTAGGAGCTGGCATTTCGTACGATTTCATTGGGCTTTATTTATTTTTTCTTGTTCATCCCTATCACTAAAGACTTTGAAAGCCAAGTTGAGAAGGTCTTGTTGTGCGGTTTGAGGGCCATCTTCAGCCTTTTTAAGTTTGTGCCATATGTTAGGAGCAGACTGAGAGATGAAATGGGTATTAAGAACAACAGTTCTTTCCCTGGAGGTGGGGTCAACACGGGTATATTTTTGGAGGGCCTCTCTGTAAGGTGGGAAAGAAATTCGGTGGGAGTTTTGTTGGCCCTTTGGGAGATTTCTTTGAGTTTTTCGAAGTTTACAGCCTTATGAGCAGCTTTGTTAAGGCCTGCAATAAGGCAAGTGATCATGTGGTTAAGAGATGCCCGGCCCGGGTCTGTAGGTTGGTACTCTCAGGAGGATTTTTTCCCAGGGAACTTCAGCGGCCCCTAGGGGCTTAATAGGGTCTTGCCGATAAAGATCGTTGGCATGCGCCTGAGCTACAAGCCACACTTTTTTTTTTTTTTTTCCTTTCTGGGAGGAGAGTAGAAGAGAGGATAATATAGAGATCATGCCAAGTAAGTTTGTAAGATTAGGTAAGGTATTTGAGCTTTTTGATATAAGTGTCAGGATTGGAGGAAAAGAACCTGAGACATTTCTTAATTTGGGAAATGTTGGAGAGGGAGAAGGGAATGTGGACCTCAATGATTCCTTTAGCCCCAGCAACCTCTCGGAGGGGAAGTAAGGGGGTCGACTGTTGGGCGTGCTGGGTCTGAGAGCGGGTATGAGGTGGAGATGGGGAGGAATTAGAATCAGAAGCTGGGTGGTTGGAGAGAGGAGGGGAAAGAGGTAAGGCAGGAATGGGAGCATGTGGTGGAGGATTGTGATGATTTGGGGGAAGATTATGGTGTTGTTGGGGAGAAGAAAAGTCAGCAGGGTTAAAGGAGGAGGAATTGTCAGAAGGAAGGGGAGCTGAGGATGAGTCTGGCTCGGAACAGGTGAGGAGGATTTGGAAAGCGGAACAGGACTGACAAAGGGAGGGGCAGCTTCGGAGGGTAAAAAAGGCCTGAACATAAGGGATTTCAGACCACTTTCCATTGCGATAGCAAAAGTTGTCTAGGTCCCTGTCTAAGATGTTGAAATTGAACGTGCCGTTCTCAGGCCATTGGGAGCCATTGTTTAGTTTATATTGTGGCCAGGCAGTGTTAAGATAAAAGATGAGTTTGTTTGTTTGTTTGTTTGTTTTGGCCGAATTTCGGAACAGAGGCTAAGGGCATTAAGGTTACGGAGGAGACAGCCGAGCGGGTGGATGTCTTTGATGGAGTGGATTGGGAGGCTCCCATAGTGGAATGAGAAAGGGAGGGGCAGAGATGGGAGACTTGGCCCGAGACTAGAACGGTAGGAGAAGGCGTCCCTTGTCCCAAGGTTCAAGTCGGAGAAGTGCGATAATCCCCCGTTCAGGCGTCCCTGAAAGGGAGATACTGAGGGCCTGCAGGCCGGGAGGAGGAAACCCTTGGCCCAGTGCTGGGTCTTTGGGGAAGGAAAGAGCAGATAAGGGTTCTGGACGGAAGGCAAAAGTCTCCTTTACTCACCCCTGAGGTGGCCCTGGTGTTGGATGTGTTTGCCGCCAATGGAAAGGAGTAGGAAATCCTCTGGGTCTCTGGCAGGATCTGGAAGGGTGAGTTTGGCTGGGGGAAGGAGGGAGGGAAGAAGAAACGGAGAAAGGGAGGCTGAACTCTACCACCTTGCCAGGTTTCGGCACCAAGATGTAAGGGATAATTAGAAGGTCAGCCGAGAAAGGAATGAGGCCAATAGACCCAAGTTCAGGCAAGCTGATTTATTGTTAGTCCTGCCAGGCTATCTCTTGACAAAAGCAGAGGAGGCAGCCTCGCTTACAGACTACTGCAGGGCTGAGTCCTGCAGACTACTGAGGAACTGGGTCAGGGTGGGGAGCTGAGTTGGGTGTGCAGGAGGGCTGAGTCGGGATGAGGGAGCTGAGTCGGGTGTGCAGGAGGGCTGAGTCAGGGTGGGGGAGCTGAGTCTGGGGTACAGGTGTCTTGACTGCATCCTGGAGATGTTTTTTGCCAGCTTTGTTACACCAGGTGAACAGACATGTTAACCCCATCCTGTAACTGCCTGGACAAGCAGTTACTACAGGGGTCAATGAAGAGTGGTTTGTCTTTAGCCCTGGGGAAGCTGTGTGGAGGTCACAAAGGACTGCATTGTAACACCCATGGGAAGGGAGGGGGAACAGTCTGGTTGTGGTGACCCTAACACTTTGTCTTTCTTTGAGTTTTTCTTGTTCTTCTACTTAGTATGGTCACTGCTGGTTGAACTCTCCGTAATACCAAGTGCTATTATATGACTGGTGATATTTTTATAATAATATAACTAGAAGTTGTACATGCATTTTATCCACATTTAAAGTCATTACTCTGGGGTCCTGTGCTCATTATGTTTCCAGTTAATTGACTGCACAAGTTTCTAAATGGATCAAAATTCCCATAAAACGTTTTTCTCATAAAACTTTTAAGTCCAAAAGTAAGTTTTAGATGCATTCATCAAAGATGGCAGAGAAAAGAATGAAGAAAATGTTGAAATCTTCAATTGCTTTAGGCATGTCTAAGTTTAGTTAGTATATTGAATTTTATTATTATTATTATTTTTTGAGATGGAGTCTCACTCTGTTGCTCAGGCTGGAGTGTGGTGGCATGATCTCTGCTCACTGCAACCTCCACCTCCCTGGTTCAAGTGATTCTCCTGCCTCAGCCTCCCTATTAGCTGAGATTACAGGCACACACCACCACGCCTGGCTAATTTTTGTATTTTTTAGTAGAGACGGGGTTTCACTATGTTGGCCAGGTTGGTCTCAAACTCCTGACCTCAAGTGATCAGCCCTCCTTGGCCTCCCAAAGTGCTGAGATTACAGGTGTGAGCCACAGCGCCTGGCCCTATGTTTAATTTTAATTTGGTTCAATGAATTGTCACTTTTTCATATCTTTAATTTTGACTTTTGGCATTGTTTTACTGATACTGCCATCTACAAAAATAACAAATGACTGAATATTTATCAACACTGAAATGATTTATTTCACTTGTTTTAAACATCAGGAAAGGTTTTTTTCTGATTTTACATTATATATCACTTAAGAACGTACTTTTATCACAATGATAAATATGCAATAAATAAATATACATTCTTCCCTGAATCAAATCACAATGGAATTAAACTTTACATTTGTAGGTTTGACATCTTGCTATTGTTGATTAAGGAAGTAAAGACCAACATTAGGCATTTATTAAATATGCAAAATTCTGATCAAGTTGAAAGTGGTTTTATTAATTGACTTTTTAGCACTGGCACACCTTCAAATGGAATTTTACACCAAATTTAGATGTATGAATTCTATAAATAAGAGCAACATTGGTTGAATTAGAAATGGGAGTCTGGAAACTATTGATCCTCTTGCTCTTCCATCGTCTATTCATTCTACAATGACCACTCCTGAAGATTCATTGCCAAAAAACCCTAAATGTAAGATAAAAAATAAATAAAAAGCAATATGAAAATTACTGCATTAAGGCATAGGTGATGAGGTAATGCTTGGACAGAGGTTGGATATAAAAGTAAATACATTTTACCAGAAATTAAATAATTCCTGCTTTCAGACATATATTCCCTATCAATATGTATGACACCCTAAATGGCAAAGGTTGACAATGGCTTTATATTACACAAAGGAGGACATAAGCATACTGTAAAGTCCACTGAGCACGATGGCTCATGCCTGTAATCTCAGCACATTGGGAGGCCAAGGCAAGTGGATCATTTGAGGTCAGGAGTTTGAGATAAGCCTGGCCAGCATGTTGAAACACCGTCTCCACTAAAAATACAAAAATTAGTCAGGCCTGGTGGCTTGTGCCTGTAATCCCAGCTACTCGGTAGGCTGAGGCATGAGAATCGCTTGAACGCAGGAGACAGAGGTTGTAATGAGCCGAGATCGTGCCACTGCACTCCAACCTAGGCGACAGAACAAGATTCTGTCTCAAAAAAAAAAAAAAAAAGTAAAATCATTAATTATGATGAAAATAGTTTTCCTTCCTAACCTTATGTGACAGTTCAGGTTCTTCAAGAGGCAGACACAAAGATGGAATTAAATGTGCAAAAGACTTGTTGGGAGAAATGCCTATGGACAGGAGAGTAGAGGGGAAGAAGAAGTAGGTGAAAGAGCCTTCAGACCATGATGCCGGTCAGATACCTGTTAAAGAAGAGTGGAGCCAGGCGCGGTGGCTCACGCCTGTAATCCCAGCACTTTGGGAGGCCAAGGTGGGTGGATCATGAGGTCAGGAGATCGAGACCATCCTGGCTAACAGGGTGAAACCCTGTCTCTACTAAAAATACAAAAAAATTAGCTGGACATGGTGGTGGGCGTCTGTAGTCCCAGCTACTCGGGAGGCTGAGGCAGGAGAATGGCTTGAAGCTGGGAGGCAAAGCTTGCAGTGAGCTGAGATCACGCCACTGCACTCCAGCCTGGGCAACAGAGCAAGACTCCCTCTCAGAAAAAGAAAAAAAAAGAAGACTGGAAAAGAAGGATGCTTGAGGGTTCAGACTTCTGCTCAATTTTGCAAAAATCTCAACCAGGAAACAGAGTAAATAATGTCTGTTAATGGAGTCTCTCATTGGACATTCATTGTCTGAGCCCACCGAAATTTCACCTTAGCGTGAATATTGTGAAAGACCCAAAGGTGCAGTGGCTAGAGGCTGTCGACTACCCATACTCTCACGGAATTATCTTCAGTGGAGAGCTGAGCAGTGCACCTTTGTGGCCTCCTCTGAAAATCTTGTAACAAAGACAGGATTATTTAAAGGAGTGACACTGAAACACTTTGGTCCCAGGACACCTCTACACTTATAAAATGATTAAGAAACTCAAAGAGCTTTTGTTTACATAGATTGTATGTAACAATATGCATCATTAGAAATTAAAGCTTCAATTTAAAAGCTGTTTACTAATTAATTATTAAATAACAATAATAAATGTATTCCACTAATATAAATAATATGTTTTTATAAAAAATATTTTCCAGACTAAAAAATAATCAGAAGAATAATGTTGTTTTACTTTAAAAAGTTTCTTATGTCACATCTGATTGTAGACAGCTAGATTATCATATCAGCTTTTGCATGCAATCTGTTGTGAAATGTCAGTTGAGGTTTGGTAATTGAAGAAGATCAGGCTCACACAAATATGTAACTTAAGAAAAGGAAGACCTTAGGGATCCCTGAAAGAGTCTTTGGGGGCCTCCATGCACACTTTAAGAAGGATTGATTAAAGTGTTAAATACATCTCACATATTAACTATGACAATGTGTTTAATTTATACAAGTTATCTTACAGATACAGAGTATGTTTTTGTTAAGAGTAAGAACCAACTACCTTTCTTTTTTATTTTCCAAAGTACCTAGTATAAAGCAATGTACATAATGGGATCTTGGTAGCTTTAAATTAACACTTAATATTGATACATCTTACATTATATTTTGCATCAAAGTATTATTTTCATACTAAATGTTTACCTATTATAAACTATATGTTATCTTTGAAATAGTACAGTTTTTGTTGTTGTTTCCCTTGGAAATAGACAAATAAATAGGCATCCAGCATTTTTACAATTATATCTGTGGAAAAAAAGTTTTATCCATGATATATTATGCACTATTTTCTCTTCTAATCAGGCTTCAATGATAAGCAGTGTGTTCTGATTTTATTGCTTAACTGTGTTGTAATTTTCAACCATTAATGGAATTCTGATTTTTCTTTATTTTAATTATATGATATTGCTTTATGTACATGGCACTGTGTGTATTAGTTTCTTCAATATTTCCATTTCACTGACAAATTAATCGCATAATATTTCCTTGAATTATCACCCTTTGGAGATAATTTTCTCTCGGAAAAACCAACCCTCCCCCATAAAGTTGATCCTAGTTTGCTGAGAAAAGGAATATATATGAAAAGAATGGTAAGTCTTTATACAGATACTATTCAATAGAAGTAAAATGTGAGCCATTATATAATTAAAAATTATGTAATTTTAAATATTCTAGAAGCCACATCACAAAGTAAACAAAGGAAATTAATTTTAACAATACATTTTAATTAACCCAATATATCTAAAATATTGTCATTTCAATATGCAATTAAAACAAAAACTCTTAATAAATGGTTAAATTCTTTTTTATTGCTCTGTATCTTACAACACATCTCAATTTGAACATGTCTTCATTGGAAATACTTGATCTGCACTTCTATTTCACAAAGTTTACAATTGAAAAAGTAGATTTATATACTGAAGGTGCTCTACAGGTATTTAAAAATTTTCCAGCAACTGAACTGAATGTAGGATTTGTTTTAAAATTTAAATTCACATGAATTAAATTAAATTTAAAAAGTCAATTCTCAATCACATTGCCCATATATATCTAATGGCTACTGAACTGAGCAGCAGAGCTCAATGACACAACTTAAAAGATAATTTTAGTGTTTATAGATTATATCAGTGTGTTTAATGGCATTTGAGCAAAATACTGTCATTGTCATGGAGCCAGTATTCTCCCTAATTTCTTAATATATTTAAATACTTTAAGAAACACATTGTATTGTTTGTTGGCATTTGACATAATTTCCTTAAATAAATCTCCTATTTTTTCTGGGAAAGTTTTCTCCTGAAGCAAGTTCATTTTCCCTTTAGCAAAGAAGTGAGGAAGGAAATGAAAACTTTTCCAAGGAGATAAGAATTAATTCAGCCACACCTGTCAATGTGGTGACATGTGATCATTGGATGTGGATACCACATTTTCTAAAAACTCATCCAGTGAGAATTTCATAAATTCTAGAAATGTCTGATTGTTTGGTTAAAAAATGGTGTTTTAGTAAAAGGCTCACATGATAAATTTTATTACCTTATGACCTTAATTATAAATTGTGTATGTATGTGGTGTGTGTGGTGGCTCCTGCCTGTAATACCAGCTACTGTGGAGGCTGCAGTGGAAGGATTGCTTGGGGTCAGGAGTTGGAGACCAGACTGGGCAACACAGTGAGAGCTCATTTCTAAAAACAGTAACAAAAAACATTATAAGTATTAAGACATAATGAGTGTGCAGTCATTTAACTTGTATGATATTGTAAAGGTAAAATACATTTAGAATAATTAGAATTTTGACACTTGAAGTAGTCAGGATTCCCTAGAGGGACAGAACTAATAGGCTATATATATATGTATATATATAGGCTTCATATATATATATGTATATATATAGGCTTCATATATATGTATATATATAGGCTTCATATATATGTATATATATAGGCTTCATATATATATATGAAGGGGACTTTTATTAACTTACATATACATATATGAAGGGGAGTTTATTATTAACTTACACGATCACAAGGTCCCACAATGGGCTGTCTGCAAGCTCGAGAAGCAAGGAGAGCCAGTCCAGGTCTCAAAACTGAAGAACTTGGAGTCCGATGTTTGAGGGCAGGAAGCATCCAGCAGGGGAGAAAGATGCAGGCTGGGAAGCTAGGCCAGTCTCGCCTTATCATGTTTTTCTGCCTGCTTTATATTCACTGGCAACTGATTAGATTGTGCCTACCAGATTAAGGGTGGGTCTGCCTTTCCCAGCCCACTGACTCAAATGTTAATCTCCTTTGGCAACACCTTCACAGACACACCCAGAATCAATACTTTGCATCCTTCAACCCAAGAAAGTTGACACTCAATATTAACCATCACATGTGGCATGTCTGCATTGAGAGGTACTGTACAAATAAACTACACACTGGATTCCAATGAGTATGATAAAAGGAATGTACACTATCTCAGTTTTTATTGATTGAATGTTAGATTCATAATGTATTGGAAATATAGGTTTTAGTAATAAAACATGTTACTGAAGTTAATTTTACCTGAATCTTTTTACTTTTTAAAATGTGACTACTAGAAAATTTAAAATTTTTTGTGGTCCACATTATATTTCTGTTGGACAGCACTGCTCACTGAGTTAAAATACACTTTAAAATTCACTGAGCACATCATATTTCCAAAATATTAGACTGTACTTATTACATACATAGGCAAGACATGATTTTATTCTGTACACAATTACGATTAAACACTTTCTAATGGCTAATGTGAACTTTTATTTTTGTATAAATCATAAACGTGCCTCCAAGTTAAGATCCATACTTTTATGCCAAATGTAACATATTTAAGATAAAACAAACCCAGCAAATGAGAAGCAAGTGCTTACCCTTTAGGATAATTAGTGTAATTTCTTTTACACTGCTTCTGGATGCTATGAGACATTTAGTGTTTTAGAATGGTAATACAGAAAATGATGACATGTATATGATCCATATCTGTGAAATTAGCTTCAAATATCAGAACTTTTAAAGAAATAAAATATGTGTTCTTAGAATCTGAGCCCAAAGGCAATTTAAAAGTTTCCAGTTGTCCTCATCTTCTTAAGTCTTCTATTGTCTTTTTGCCTACTTTTCATTATATTAAGCCATGTTGTGAGGATACAGATTTTTGTCTGTGATAGGATTTTTGAAAAGCAAAACCAAAAGAATGTCTATATTAATTTTAAGGTATATTATCTCTGTGACTGATACCTCATTAGAATGTTGAAACAAAGGGATCTCAGCATTCACATGGTAATATAATCTCGATTTAAATGACGAGGAAGCCGACATGTTATTTATTTTTTTACACAAATATAATCAACCATGTGCTAAGCGTTGCCCTATGGTGACAAAATATTATTCTTGACTTCAAAGAGATTGTAGTTTATTGGAAAAAACAAAATGTAAGTTGAAACATTTAGCATACCATGATAAACACTATCATATAGGAGAGACCAGGTTGCTACAGAAACACATAATAAACACTTATAAAAGGAGGTGGCTTAAGCTAGAGAGGGTGGGAAAAGGCCTGTTTAGGCTTCCTCCAAGAGAGGATATCTTGGAAGTTAGAAATTCGCATTTGGATCATGTTAATGCTTAGAGGAATGTAATTTGTGAAAAAATTGAGTCCTACTGATCCTGGAGATGCTATGCGATTCTGGAGATGTGATCAGAGTTTGGGGTGTGCTTCTTACCCAAGGGTTCTTTTTTAGTGGTGACCGCAGAACAATATCATATGTCTTAGGTGGATATTCTCAATGCAAGGTATAGTGATTCTATAATGCTCCCTTTGCTTTTTATTTTCCTTTCTTCATTCTTGTCACTTACACTAACTGATACAGTATCTATCCTAATCTTTCAGTTTTGAATCAAAATCTGAATATGCTTCCTTCATGAATCCTTCCATGGCTAATCTAAGCTAATTAATGTCACACTTTTAACTCATATTCCTCTTATCTGAAATATACCTTATGTATTATAACTGTAGATGACATAGAACATGTGTCATATTCATATATCCTATTTTATTTAATCTCCCAACCATCCCATGAGATCCTGACAGCATCCCCATTTTACAGAAGAAATTTAGAAATAGAGTAAATATCTCACAATAAAATAACTACTAAATGATAGAACTAGAATTCTGAAATATAAATTTTATTAATATGTCTATTTTTGCCAGCATATTTGTGATACTATTATAATGTATTACAGACAAAAAATATATTTACATACATACATATGTATGCATATTTGCAAAGTGCTTGGGGAAAGAAAATATGTCTATTGCTTTGATTTTTCACCATCTTGCTTTAGATTCTGAAGATGTAAGCTGATCAAATCCCAAGAAAAGCCCCCCCAAAAAATAGAAACATAAAATATAATAGAGATTCTGTTCTACCTTGATGATAATATTAAGTATAGATAACATAAAATGTTCCAATGAGAAAGACTAAATAAATCTACTCTCATTTTGGAAAACCAGACTGAAAAATCTTATGTCATGGCACTTTTTGGAGCAGAGCTAAAATAAATAAATGCATAAGGAAACAAACAAATAGAGAAACAAATACAACTAGAGAAATAAGCTTTTACCTAGAAATACAAAATCCTTTAGTACATCCTAAAACTAATAGCTAAAACCTCATGCCATAGGTCTTGACACCAATAGCCAGCCCATGACAACCATGTATTACCTTCGGCCTACTGGGAAGCAAGACTTACATTTTAAGAATATCTATCTAATTTCTAGTATTTATTATATTAACATATTTTCCATGGCCTTAACTGAGTTAGGGGGTAAAATGCAAAAGAAGGTTGGGAATAGATGATGAGACCTACCTGCTGTTTTTAGGTTGCTTAAGAAAGGGAAAATCTCCAAGTTCCTTTGAATGAATCCAATAGATTGTCGCTTCATTGGCACTGGGAAGAAGTCAAGGATGTTAACATCTCTGTCATTGAGATATACAGTAGATACAAATGGCTTCCAGTTGCCTATAGTATTGAACCTATATTGTTAGTAGTTCACTAGCTAATAATGAAAATTTACTAAGGTAGAAATCACTTGAAAACAAATAAAATCAATGTTGATGACCGTTCCTACTGAGAGCTTAAGAAAAATATGTCATTAATGATTTTGGCATAGTTGCCACTCATTTATAATGACTGGTAAATTTCCATTTTAAATCTCTGGACATTATGATGCAAACTGTATTTAAGAACCACAGGAACTCTGACTACTAATTTTTGATGGCTATAACAGAAAATGGCTCAGTAATGCTTCCTGACCTGTTAGTTTAGTTTAATTTTTAATCTTCCTATCATGAGTTCAAAATGTATGTGATTTATGATACTTGCATCTTCCAACATGAGTGCTTTAATTTGAAGCCTTGAACTATCTTATTATATAGAACAGTCATACCAACCCCATCAAAACATATTTCTGGAGTGAATATCACATTTCAGCTGCCTATAAAGACTTGGCTATTTGTACTGAATTAACTACTTATGTTTTCCTATGTGGACACAGAAGCAGAAACTAAATGCTTATCTAAATTCACCATACAAGAAATGTTGTTTTAGAGAGAATATGGGTCTTAGTTATAATCTAGTGTAAGACATTCAACCTGCAGGTGAAGAAAGCAATGCCTGGAGATGTTAAGTAATTTTAAAGCCAAGGGGTAATGATAAAAACAAAACAAAACAAAACAAAAACCATGAGTATAGTATCTTGCTTTAGAGCACAAAGTTCTTTTCATTGGTCATACATTGTCCTATAGATCACAACTATGGTCAGGGCATCTATATATGAGCACTGATCACTGCAGGCTCAACATGTGCACGAAGACTATCAAGGGCTCCAAGGTCTTGCCTCTTCACTGGCATGCAATATCTGTATCTTAAGCCACAGTCCAACTTGCTGCAGTATTGAATGCTGTTTCCTTAGCCACATCTATAGCAACTCCGGATATAAATGTAAGACCAGCTAGCACGTTTATAGGGTGCAAGGCCTTGAGATTCTAGACAAAGCTTCTGTAAGACCTGACAGCACCCACCTACTTCCAGCTCTAGCTTCTTTGTCAAAAAACATGTTAGAAGCCTCCATCCCAACTCTTATGCCTAGAACTAGCTTGTAGTCTACGAGGACAGATGAGATACCAGAAATCAGGTGAATTATCAGACAAACGTTGTGCCCTAGAACTATTGCATTGCCCATTTGGGGCCGCTATTTTCTCTTAGCAAATGGGAATGACACTTTACCCTCCCCTGCCCCCTGCCCTTGTGTTCTGAGAATATTTTTGCTGAGCTCATATTCTTCCTCTTTTATTTGCTTATCTAAAGAATCATCCCTACCAGCACATCTCTGCCTGGAAATACAGTACATAGTAATTTCTACATGAAAATACATATTAGATTACATTTGTGAAAGTAGCTCAAGTCAATCTCAGTAGTGCTAATAGTGATAGTAATTGTAATAGTCAAAGTTTGTGTGCTAAACTACCATAGTCTTTTTTTTTTTTTTTTTTTTTTTTTTTTTTTTTTTTTTTTTAAGACAAGAGTCTTACTCCGTTGTCTAGGCTGGAGTGCAGCAGTGCAATTACAGCTCACTGCATCCTCAATCTCCCGGGCTCAAGCCATCCTCCCACCTCAGCATCCTGAATAGCTGGGACCACAGGCATGCACCACCACAACCAGCTAACTTTTTAATTTTTGGAGAGTGGAGGTCTCACTAGTTGCCCAGGCTGTCTCAAACTCCTGAACTCAAGCAATCCTCTCAGCTCAGCCTCCCAAAATACTGGAATTACAGGTGTGAGCCACCAAGTCGGGCATCATAGTCTTTACAAAGGCCTAAGAACTGACCAAAAAAAATTGGTGTGGTAATCTAGGGTATCAGTTACTTTTCTTATCTGCAAGAGTAAACTCAAGTGAGAAGTGGCCAAAACACAAGATTTTATGTTACATAAGATGGTCAGAGATCAGCAATCCAGAGCTTTTATAAATTTCACAAAGTTATTAGAAACCTTTCTCATTCTAATGTTTAGTTCCACCATTCCTGCCATGATCATTTTCTGCAATGTGCAAAATACCTGCTGGAGCTCCAATCACTATATCCTCACGGAATTTACATGAAACTTACACAATATTTCTGCTTCACCAGAAATAAGTCTTGTGGTCAAAATCTATCGAAGGGATGGTGGGAATTCCAGTTGCCACATTCTTGACTAATATTAGAGGATTTGAGAGTGATGAAGGTAGCAGAATCTGCCCTGCTAGTATCTAAACCATTTTAGATGACAGACATGGACAGGAAGCATCTCAAGGTCAGAATATTATTTCAGCAGAGAGATATAAAGTCTTCTCTGAGGAAAAAAAACTATAGTAAAACTAGTAAAACCATACATCTGCCAGCATAAAGGCTGCCCATCCTATCACTTCACTAAGGTTTATCCTTGAATTATAAAGACAATGTCTAGTCAAATTTGAGCAAGTAATTGTAGCAACTTGATATCAGTGATTACATTGTGTAAGTTTTATTTTTCATGAATTCTCCTTTGCCAATCTTACATTTATGTCCATAATTTAGATTCAAAATTCACAGGAATATACTTTCTAAACATGAGATATGTTTTCTCACATATGTATGTTATCTCCCTTGCATCTAGAAGCCCTGGAACTGAACTACTCCATTACTATAAATGTCAATCCACCCCATATAGAACAAAGCATACAATGACAGAGACATAGGTAAGAAGGCATGCAGAATGAGAAATAGCTTACTTTTGATTTAATAAGGAAACCAAGACCCCATTCTACCTTTTTTGGAGGGTAGATCCTCACAGTATTGCTGTATGGCCTTATATACCACTTACACACAAAAGTATCTGATGGCACAAAAGTACCTTGTAACCCTAGCCAGTGTTTCCCTATACCCATTTCCAGCATGGCTACATCAGAATTGCCATCATGATTTTGAAAATAGTTCCTTGGATCTCAAGGTAGACCTACTAAATTTGAATAGGGGCAGGGTGGGAAAGGACCAAATGGATTCTACTTTTGAAATCTGAAAATACTAGCAAAGTAGATGTAAATCGCAGAACAAATGTTTGATAAATAGTAAAAAAACCTATAGATAGTTTATAGTTTAGAATTAAATATATAAATATAAATCATAATCTGAATAATGTGACATTATTAGCTCAGTGTTGCAGTATTGAGCAAAGTAGAAAAGTGGGCCAGGGTGCATTGGTTGTTTTTAATGAGTGCTTCCTATCAAATGTCCCCTCCCTCTTTATTTTGTTATCATCGTAGATATATCCTTAAAAACTATAATACTTTTATTTTTGTCTGCCAGCCAACATATTTCTCTAATCCCTTCTTATTGTTAATCAAATATTTCCTGTTGTCTAGTATGATATAGCATGATATTAATAGTACATTTATATTTGAGTTTAAGATAGCTTTAACAAATCATAAGAATATATTATAGTCATAGTTCTATAACTTATGGAAATTTTCTCTATACCAGAAACCTGAAAACTTATGCAAATAAGACAAAGCTTTTTTTTAAAATCTGAGTAAGCAATTATTGTTTTTCTAAACAATAGGCAAATGTATTTGACCAGGATTTATCAAGTTAATACTTTATTACAAATTGAAAATTAAAAGTTTTTGAAAAAAGCTATTCATGATATCAAATCTATCTATCTCAATTCTGTTGCCACTTATTATGCTAGCAGTGAATGCTCCTGATCACAGAAGAGAGAGACAATGCTTTGGATGTATTATGTAGTAAACAAATTTTACTGGGTTTCTGTTATGAGCCAGAGATTGTACCACATTCTGAATATGCAAGATGGTAGGACACAATTTAGTTGAATTAAAAAAAAACACTAAATAACTATAAAACTGTTCTGGAGCCTATAATAAAGTAATAATTGAAGTGCTGTGTGAACAAGAACAATAACAACAAAAAGAACAACTGTGCTTGAGAGCACTAAAAGAACTAATCAGAGAATGTGGTTTAGAAATGAAATTGGAGGCCAGGTGCGGTGGCTTACGCGTGTAATCCCAGCACTTTGGGAGGAGGAGGCGGGCGGATCACAAGGTCAGGAGATTGAGACCATCCTGGCTAACATGGTGAAACTCCATCTCTTCTAAAAATACAAAAATAACGCAAAACAAAACATAGCCAGGTGTGATGCCACGAACGTGTAGTCCCAGCTGCTCATGAGGCTGAGACAGGAGAATTGCTTGAACCTGGGAGGCGGAGGTTGCAGTGAGCTAGATCATGCCACTGCACTCCAGTCTGGGCGACAGAGTGAGACTCCATCTCAAAAAAAAAAAAAGAAATGAAGTTGGACTTGATCAGGTAGAAAAGGGAGGAAGGACATATACAAAACAGCAGGAGCTGCAAGAGACACAGGTATATACAAGAACATGGTGCACTTGATGGTGTACTTGAAAACAGGGGAAAGAGTTTCTTTAGACTAGATATTAGGTTTTCAGGGAGACCTGGCTTCTGGACAAAATGGATTTACAGAGATAGCAATTATCTTCTAGCCTGATAAAACATAGAGAACAGACATAGCCAGATAAAACATAGATAACAGACAAAGTATGTAAAGAAAAATAAATTTGGGGGGCACTAGAAATGAGGCAACAAACACTGATGCCTTAGAAACATAAAAATGTGGTGAAACCTGTGATGGCCCCAATTTGTAATATATAATGCCAGGCTGCACTGCAGGGAGGAGGAACCCAGGCAGTACACTTCTGACACTATGAATAAAAGGAATGGAGCTGAAAGTTGGGTAAGACCAAGGAGGATAGAGTTCTCAGGGCAGAGTACCACGGAAGATAGAGCTGCATATTTAGAGAAATTCTGAAACCCATAGAGTATTCAGCATAGCACTTATCACCACATGACTATGAGAAAATGGTCTGAGGCTGGGAAAAAAAATGCCCGAAAGGTTTGAAGGTCACAGTCTCTGGCACTCACACAGGAGTGGGAATATTGTCTGATCTCTCCAGGCAGAGTGGAAGCCTCATAATTCTTGGGGTGATGGGTAAAATAATCAGGATCATATACTTTAAGTTGTGGAGGAAATCAGTCATATATCAAAGCCAATTCTTCTTCCGACTGTCAAAGTTTAAAAGAAAGACTTTTAATAATCAAACTGTTTCTAAGTAATTTGATCACATACCAGAAAATGATATATACATATACCTTTGCGTGTATGTGTGTATATATAGATATGTAATATCTATATATACAGAATAATATCAATATCCAGTGCACAATGAGGTAAAATCAAAATTACTTGCATCCAATAAAAAAAAGAAGGCATACAAAGAAGAAAAATGCTATCTATGAGTAGACAAAAATCAACCAATTGATACTAATCCAGAATTGATGTAGATGATAAGATTAGTAACAAGGGCATTAACTCATTTATTGCAACTATTTCACATTTTCTGGAAGCTAGCGGAAAGACTGAACATGCAATCACCTTTGTGATCACATGGCTCTCTGGGAGTTGTGGCTCGCTGCCACTGCTCAGCATCACAGGAGAGTATGGTACTGCATATAGTTATCTTGGGAAATGACCAAAATGCTAAGTTCAGAGTACAGTTTCTCCTACATGAGTATCCCTTTCGTATCATTGTAAAGCTGAAAAATTGTAAGTTGAACCATGATAAGTTGGAGACCCTCTTTACATGAAACATGTAGTTTGCTGGATGTTTATATTTCAGTACACCTGTGGGTGTTTTTTTTGGATTTTGGTTTGTTTTTGTTGCTGTTGTTGATTGAGACAGGGTTTCCTTTTGTCACCCAGGCTGGAGTGCATTGGCAGGATCCTACCTTCTGCTGCTCCGAATTCCTGGGCTCAAGTCATCCTCTTACCTCAGCTTCTAGAGTAGCTGGGATTAGAGGCACATGCTACCATGCCTGGGTATTTTTCTTTTATTTTTGTAGAGACAGGGTCTCCCTGTCTGGGTCTTGAACTTCTGAACTCAAGCTATCTTCTCACCGCAATCTCCCAAAGCGCTGGAATTATGAGTGTGAGCCACCGTGCCCAGCCAGCTGTTTTAAAAAAAAAACTATAAAGGAGAACTATATAAAGGAAAACTATAAAGGCTGGTGTGTGGACATAAACTTAAATGCATTGATTGCAGAAAGATTGTGCAAGCACCTTGAATACTATAGAGTGTTAACTTTATTCTTTAGGCCATTGTATTTTAAACTGGGAAGGCAAGAGGGCATAGCTGTATAGGAATTCCATCCTTGTTTTAATTAGATCAACACTGCCTGTACACGTAGTGAAAAGATTGTTTTCAATAAGAAATTATGCAGTTTAAAAAGCAGCTTTGAAAACTATTACCTTGATAATGAGGAGGAAAATAGCCAGCATGGCATAAATGTGAGAATGGTAGTAATTTATGCATTTCCCCATTTCTCTCCTTCTTCCTCTGCTTGATCCAACATCCTTTACCGAAGCAGGCAGGAAATCGTAAACCCATGTTCTCTGTGATCCTATAACAGTATTTATTATTCTTTCTCATAGAATTGATATTTTAATTTATGCATTTGATTATGCCTAACACTTGTAGGGGGCTCACTTATTCCTAATTTTTTTACATATCTTGGTGTCCATCAAAGTGTCTATACAAAATCTTTCACAAAAGAGATGTTTTAATAAATTAAACAACGTTAAATTGTTCATGAGCCCAGAAAAGGGATGATTATTATATTATTAAAAATTCATCCTGACCAATAAATTACTATATATTATCCTTCCTTTAAGGAGCAGATGAAGCATCGTAGAAAGAGGTAAAAATAAAGGAAAAAATGCACATTTCCTTATGAAATTTGTGAAATGTTAACTTCATTGTAAAATATTTTCCATTTCGTAGACTGTATGGGCGAAAGAGGAGAAGAGACTAGTATTTTGTACTGTATCCACTTCTCATTATATTAACAAATTTAACCCTCACAACAGTCTTCTAAGCTACCCCTTATTAGCTTTCTTTTAGAGATAACTAACTTGAAACTTGAAGCAGTTATGTATAATTTCCAGTGATCACAAAACCAGAAAAATAGACTAGATTAAAATATAATAAACATTTTCTTCTTTATTCTAGATTAAGGTTTGCAAAACTTGGTTTCCTGAGTCATTACTAACTAAATAATTGCAATGAGTTTCATGCAATAAGGGCTATACTTTCAAATTAGTTTGGGGGAAAAAGGCCAAATAGTAAATAGGATGTTTGCATATTAAAGGCATAGCTCAATCCTGAAGAAAAAGAAATCTGCTTATACTTTTTTAAACTCAGCATTTCATAAACTTGTTTGATAATAGATACTTTTATAAAACATTATTTAACATAGCATATAACATGGATTATTAGTTTCTGCAGCTCACAGTTTGAAGAACGTTGATGCTGCAACTTTCCAGTAAATATTGTCTGCAAATTACCTATATATAAACAGTTCAATATTTTAATATTTTAATTGACAAGATAATTGGTGTTAATTATCTGCAAGTGAAGCTCAGAATACTAACTTCTTAAAGTACAACTTTTCCAAGTTTTGACAAACATAGGCCTCACTTATCACTTATCAAACTAGAAGAAAAAAGACATTATAGACACAAGTGAGATCACATTTCAACTAAAAAGTATTACCTTTTAAAGGTCCCACACAGGTGCAGTGGGGATTAAATTCCAACACTTGAACTTTGGGGGCTGTCAAACCATAGCACCCAAGAAGTTCTCAAAGAGGGCTTCTTTTTAAGATGAAACAATTCAAGGATGGATATTAACAGAAAAAGGGGCCAGAAGAGGGAAAATATTAAAAATGTAGAAAGCAAAATAAACAAATAATGCAAGCTCTTTGTAAGGGTCAAGAATGAGTTGAATGTAAGTGGTAAGTAAACTCATTCCTAGTGAATATACATCAATCATATCTTTGGAGAGCTACTTGGCAGTATAAAACAAGAACCTCAATATTGATTATATCTTTGACCAATAACTCTATTTTTGTTAATAGAAACTAATCCAAAGAATGGAGACTTTTCTATTGACAAAGTTATAATCAAATAAACTGTTATCAAATCACATTGTTATTTATAACACATTCCAAGTGTCTTTTTGCTACAAAGAGGAATACTCATTTTTTAATATTTTGTTAATGGACAATTTGTTAATATTAAGTAATACTGAACAATCAACATTTTGGAACTTTAATCAATTGCACTTTCAACAGAAATATAATAGTGTTCTAATTTAATACTGGTTTCCGCATTTATGCGAAAATCAATTTTTAAAGGGGTTGTCACCCTGGATTTAAAGTAGGTCTTTTAACATTTTTATTCTTGTTCTAATTATCACTCTAATATTAATTATTATGTCTTTCCAAGCTTGTCCTAACAATGCAATAATAATTTATTAATTTATCTTTATCCTAGGGATTCAATAATCTTAATAGACTTAAAAAACTGCCATATCATATCCATCTGTGTTGCAGGATCTAAGTTTTCTACCAGTTTACTTTTTATTAGGACAGTGCATTTCAATTACATTTACTCATGAACTACTCAGGCTGAGTTCCTTGGTCATTAGGTCAATATTTTTACATCTTACATAGGATTTGCTGCCTTTTATATAAATGTTATTTTAATATTTTAAAGTCTGATGTTTTACTCCATTTGTTTTAAAGATTTACATGGCTAAAAGTACCTAATCCATTGTTCTGTCAACATAATATATGGCCCTAGTTTGTTGGTGTAATTGAAAACCTCTGTACGTCTTATCAGTATCTCATTATAATTAGCAAGGTGAGCTGGAGGTTTTAC
Source organism: Symphalangus syndactylus (assembly GCF_028878055.3). Classification (NCBI taxonomy): domain Eukaryota; kingdom Metazoa; phylum Chordata; class Mammalia; order Primates; family Hylobatidae; genus Symphalangus; species Symphalangus syndactylus. The sequence continues at coordinate 66,454,669 of NC_072437.2, forward strand.
ATACGTGAGATGAAGGATATAATCTGCATCATTAGTGCTTTTCTATAAACCACATGGCTAATTCTTCATTTTGGAACATAGTCAACCATCCTCTCCCAGCATAGTTATTGAGGGCGAATACCAATGCCTCTCCCTCTACAATCCCACTCCTCCCAATGAAAAGTCTTTACCTCTCCACCACCATGATTTGTCTGCCTTAGAAAACATTTACAAATAATCTGTTAAACTAATTCCAATGCTAATATTATTGTGTATCCTAGCCTACTGTTTTATTTATTTCACATAATAACTTTCATTTGAGGTAATGCTCAATCCCAGTGATACCATGGAAGGAAATTTTAAGTTGAAGAAGAAAATCTGATTGGGTAGAAAGGATTTTGTACCTGAAAACCACCAACTGTATGTAGTAAATAATCAAAATGATGATTATTTATGGGTAAAAAATAAAACAAAAATATTGTATTATAATTTTAGACTTTTTTCTCTATTTTCTTCATTTTGAACAAAGTGTAATCTCAGGAAATTGGCTGACAGGATTGGACACTGTTTTTGTCTTAATTGGCAAATGCTGTGACCATGATATTGTATTGTTGCCAAATGGCATGCCTATGCAAATTCTCCAAAAATATTTTTTCTAATGATTATTACAGTTTCTATATACTAACTACCTGTTATATGCCGGCACTGTGAATAGACTATTTAATTATTTTTCTGCTAACCCCATGAGAATGTATTACTATCCCTACATTGCAGATAAGAAAACTAAAGATAAAAGAAGTTAAGTAATTTGATAAAGGTCACTCAGCTAACAAGTGCCAGAGCCAATATCTGAAGATAGGTATGTTTTTTCTAAAGTTGGTGTAGTCTTCAATTATATTTTCTTATCTCTGTCTAGTGAAATTAATCCAGAGAGATAGGAAGAGGATATGAAGGAGAGGAACATTTTCGCTTTGGGGATACTTAGAGGATAAAGCTTAAGTATATATATTTATACATTTATATATAAAAAGTATATGTCTACATACGTATAAAAAGGTGAACTTTTAAATGTTGCAAAATTACATTGAACCAATTGTTCAAATATTTACAGCTGGGTGCAGGTATTTTCTTGATGATATACACTGTTTTGCTTGGACACAACTAGATATCTCACAATGCCACAAGGGTACTTAATGTTTCAGTGGTCTAAAAGAAACTGATTTTTTCAAGACAGTGTTGCAGAATTTTAGTACACTTTATGATCATAGATCTTTCTGAGATTCAGGAACCTTTTTCAGTTTTCTCACTTACTTCTTTGATGTGACAAGCTTTCATAAAAAGCATACGCTTACAAAGTGTTGATTACATCAAGTTGGGTGAAATGGGTAACACCTTGGATGACAGTATCATGTTAGAATTCAAAATACTTCAAAAATTTGGAAAAGTAGCCATAAACAAACAGGATAAAATAGTGTTTGGTGATGAAGAAATAAAAACAAGTAAACTGAAAATAGACTGTGATTAGTTTCAAGTGCCTTTATAGCAGAAAAACTCTTTCAAGTTGCCACTAATGTAATGAGGCTGCTTTGAACTCGTGTGCAGACATTTTGCATATTAACAAGGATATTGGCTGGGTGCGGTGGCTCACACTTGTAGTCCCAGCACTTTGGCAGGTAGATCACGAGGTCAGAAGTTCAAGATCAGCCTGGCCAATATGGTGAAACCCTGTGTCTACTAAAAATATAAAAATTAGCCAGGTGTGGTGGTGCATGCCTGTAGTCCCAGTTACTCGGGAGGCTGAGGCAGAAGAATTGCTTGAACCTGAGAGGTGGAGGTTGCAGTGAGCTGAGATTGTGCCACTGCACTCCAGCCTGCGCGACAGAGTGAGACTCCATCTCAAAAACAAACAAACAAACAAATAAAACAAAACAAAAAACTAGGGTATTTGGAGTGGGAGAGTGAATGTAATGCCTTTCAATCTCAGTTATTTTGTCAATGCTGACCTTTTGGCAGCCCCTGCTGATAACTATACTGGCACCAGCAAAGGACCCTTCACCATGCAAAATTCCATGAGAACATAGTTCAGTAGAATAACTTCGCCTCATATTAGCAGATAGAATTTGAAATTATTTTGTCATGATTTTCACCTTGGTGGCTGAAATAAAAGGTATAAAACAACACTTTCTGCTGCCATTATGTAAATGATAGTAATGATATTAATAATGCAAGCAGTAGCTAACATTTATTGAGCGCTTAGTATATCCTGGTGTTCTTTAATGCATCATCTTATTTATCCCTCATAACAATGCTTTATGTTGTCAATACCGTTTTACAAAAGTGAGCAGTGAGGTTTAGAGAGATTAAGTAATTTACTAATGTAACAGTCTGCTAGATGTGATACAGTTCAACACAGATGGGTTTGAGCTACAGAGCCTACATTTTAAACCTCTCCTCCTGCCACTGCCTTCTCTGGGGCAGAGGGATTTGGTTTATCTGGTTTCCTTCTGTTGAGATCCTTTTGACTTTGGACGTTTTAATTGTTTCCAAGTGATTATTCTCTAGTGCTTTATACCACCAACCCAGTTATTTGGGTACATTCTGCCCTCCATAGAGACTTCCTCTGATTGGAACTCCTGTGTAAAATAGGCTGAAAAGTTTGCCTTATCCTGTTAGATTGAGTGTTTTTACTCTCCCAGTAAGATTGGGAGAGATGTCCCTTCTGCCTTGGAGTTTTCCCTTCCCCTTACTTGCTCTTCTTTATTCTGATGCTACCTCATCTTGATCACAGAAATTTGATTTCACCAGCCTCATTGTACTAATATATATTATATCTCTTCCTGGAATGATTTATATTAACTGAGAAAAAGTGCAGGCCTAAGAAATCAAAGAACCTAAAGATTACATGGAAAAATAATTTCTCTTTAAAGGTTTAGGAAATGGTGATACTGGTATAAGTTAAATATAAGATGAAAAGAAAAAACTTCAGAGAACAAACAAATGAATATCTTAAGACACATGAATGGTAATGGCTACCTGATTCTATTTGTATCAAGAATATACAAGACATCACAAGCTAAAATTAATTAGTTTAATAAGTGTTTACCATGTGCCAGGCATTTGGCCGGATGCTAGGTTTACAAAGAAAAAAGCCCTTGCCTCACAGTATTTTCTAGCATTCAACATCAATAAGGGCTAATTAGAACAAAGAGTAACTAATACTATGGTAATAGCCAGCAGAGGATAATAATGGTGCCCATGGGAAAAACACCTATTTAAGTTTGGGAATTGTAGAGATTCCTTTCATAAATGGTGTATGAGTCCAATCTTTTGATAAACAACTTCAGTATCCATATATCTGATCCTGCTAGCACAGTGCTTTCTTGTTTGACTTCTTCATTGCTAATGATAAAAATATAAAGTTTAAAACTCTTGAGTATGATGTGCAGAAGTTACAATAACATATAAATATAGGGATTCTCAATAATAATTACATAAAGAGTTTTCAAAGTTTCAACATTAGCCCAACATTATCTTTCTCCATAACTCTATTGGTACAAACAACACTCGAATCCTGTCTGGATAAAACAAAAACGTCTCATACTATCTATAAGGCTTCTTATCCTTTCATTGACAAACGAGGTTCTGAAAGACTGGTAGAATTTTCCTCTTTCCTGTCCTCCATCTACACTTATTGCCCCATCTTTGATTTTATCATTATGGCAAGCTTCTTTCTCCTGAGGATAAGCTAATGGGTTCCAATTTCTATCAGTACCTCAGGCATTTTTTTTTCTTTAGAGCTTTAGGCTAGTAACTCTACTTTCCTCTTCTACATGTCCAATGTATGTCTCCTACAAACTGAGAATGTTCAAAACTGAATTAATAGTTTATCTGTCTCAAAACCGGTTTGATTTGTCCCTCTTCTCACTCACAACATCCAAGCGAAGATAGCTTTTTTGGTTTTGTGGGGACAGGGTCTTGCTGTGTTGCCTTGGCTAGTCTCAAACTCGTAGTCTCAAGGGATCCTCCAACCTCAGCCTCCAAAGTAGCTAGGATTACAGATGTCTGCCACCAGGCCTGGCTAAAAATAGCACTTGTTTATTTCCTTAAAACAGCTATTGATTCTGCCTACCTCACTCCTCCACTCCCAACACTTTTGTCTAGATCCTCAATTCTATCTAAAGTTTTAATAAGAAATATCTTGTACCTGCATTGTTATTAATTCTCTATAACAGTTGGCCTATAAGTCTTATTTTTCTAATAAAGAAAACTTATTTGAAAGACCAAACTTGATCAAGTAAGTTTTCCTGCTTAAACACTTTTAATGACTTTTCATTGTTTTTAGGTTAAAGTAGTAGACATATTTCACAGACAGCTAATTTTGTGTGAGCTGATGCATTGCTACATCTCTGGATTTATCTGGTGTGTGTGTTCCTCCTGCTTCCTTTGTTATGGCCTCATTGATCTTCTTTTAATTTCTTGAACATATATTTGTTGTTATTTTCTTTTCCTGGGCCTTCAAACATGCTTTATCGTTGAAATTTTTTCCTGTCTGTCCCACTCCTTTCCACCGATGAATTCCTATTCAACCCTCAGGTCTCAATGTAGAGTTCACTTCTCCAAGTAATTCTTCACTAATACCCATTGCTCTTATTACTATTGTATTTCTGATCATTCATTTAAAAGTATTTATCAACTGCCCTGTAGGTTCCAGGTGCTATTTATTTCTTAATAACTGTGATGAAGACAGCAACTAAAGGTGCTAGAAGAATATCCTTAATAAGTGCCAAAGTATTTGTAGAATGAACATTTGGGTTATCAAGAAGTTAGCTGGGCAGAGAAGGAAAAAGAGAGCACTTTAGAAAAAAGATAACAGTGTAAGTAAATCACAACACGTGTAATTAAGGATGTGCAACTGACTGTGTGGTTCAGTATGATAACTCACCTGTGGTTAGAGCTCTATTATTCCATTAAACACGAGTCATAGCTTTCTTTCAGCACATCCTAATTTTGAACCTAAATATTTTCTGTAAGCTGGGTATGTGTTTTAAAGAAAATGAAGTTTGTCTTAGTCATGGTTGGGAGATTTGCATATACTATAAGATTGACACAGAAAGAAATATTATGTTGAACAATTTTATGGCAGACATGCCCAAGGCAATTCAGATGAGAGAATTAATAACAATGCAGGCACAAGAAATTTCTTATTAAAACTTTGTTAAATGGAAGTATAATTCATTAAGGATTATATTATTATAAAATCCATCATGCTAATGGGGACTTCCATGGCCTTGCTTAGTAAATTTTACATGACTTTTATGCTCTGAAATTGTGTAAGGTTAAACTTATTTGTGCCCTCAAATGTTAGATATTTTATGGAGCACCAAAATAACTAGCACAAAGTCTATAACCATTTACAATTCCTCAGGCATTTAACATTTCAGAGAAAGATAATAAAATCACATTGAAAGTTCTTTATAAAGTCTTTTTTTCTGATAACAAAACTACTATATTTGCATTAGAAATTTTGGAAAATAAATACAACTTCTTGATTTTAATTGTAATTTATCCTATATCTTAATATGCATATTTTTTCATAATTGGCATTTTACTAAATGTAGCGAATATAAATTTTACATTCATATGAACTCAAGTATGAAATAGTTGTGGCTTTCTTTGTTTCTTTATAATAGACTTTCACTTCTAACTCTAGCTTCTATTCTTCCTGATGACAGAAGATTTGAAGTAGATATTTCAGCTTTACATTTAGACCTTTTGGGGTAAGCTGAGTCAATTTAAGGTTCTTTCTCTCTCAATAGGCTAGCATATAACTTTCCCTGGCCCTCTACATTGGCGTTGGTGGGAACAAGTGAGTAGTTCATGACCTCTCTTGGCAATTAATAAGATTTAAGTCCTTTCATCTCAGGTCTTGTTTCATGGCAAAGACTCATTTAAGTTTGCAGTTTCTGAACAACTAGACTCATGCCATTTTAAATTGAATAGGAAAAACAACACATTGTTTCTCACTTCCAGTTGAAAGGACTCTCCATGAGGTGGCCCCAAATACATACAAAGTGGTACCCTAGTAAACTCTGTCAACTGTTTTCTGCCTTATTTTGGTAATATAGGGATGTTGCTAGAAATTGATGCCCTCTTTTAACTCTAGCTGGAACATGCTACATGTAGACAATATCCTTAGGTATTCTGCCCCCTAGAGTTCTAGATTCAATAGCCAGCTATATTCTGCTTTCTGATCATAAAAGTTAAAAATGTGGCCTTTCCACTTTGATTAGATATCTTTCTTGTGGAATGATGTTGATGATTCTAGCTACATATCTTCTTTGAATAGTCTCATGATGTATTAGTCCATTTTCATGCAGCTATAAATATAATACCTGAGACTGGGTAATTTATAAATGAAAGAGGTTTAATTGACTTACAGTTCTGCATGGCTGGAGAGCCCTCAGGAAACATACAATCACGGCAGAAGTTGGAGGCGAAGGAGAAGCAGGCACCTTCTTCACAAGGCGGAAGGACAGAGAGAGGAGAGCGAAGGGGGAAGAGCTTCTTATAAAACCATTAGACCTCAGAATTCACTCACTATTATGAGAACAGCATGGGGGAAACTGTCCCCATGATCCAATCACCTCCCACCAGGTCCCACCCTTGACACATGGGGATTACAGTTCGAGGTGAAATTTGGGTGGAAACACAGAGCCAAACCATATCACAATTTCACTCCATCCTACCATGATTTTTCTCTCCATGCTCAAGAAGAGTTGATCAAGTTTGTATCTATAAATGACCTTGGGTAGTATGGCCATTTTCATGTTATTGATTCTTCCTACCCATGAGCATGGAACGTTCTTCCATTTCTTTGTATCCTCTTTTATTTCATTGAGCAGTGGTTTGTAGTTCTCCTTGAAGAGGTCCTTCACATCCCTTGTAAGTTGGATTTCTAGGTATTTTATTCTCATTGAAGCAATTGTGAATGGGAGTTCACTCATGATTTGGCTCTGTTTGTCTGTTATTGGTGTATAAGAATGCGTGTGATTTTTGCACATTGATTTTGTATCCTGAGACTTTGCTGAAGTTGCTTATCAGCTTAAGGAGATTTTGGGCTGAGACGATGGGGTTTTCTAGATATACAATCATGTTATCTGCAAACAAGGACAATTTGACTTCCTCATTTCCTAATTGAATACCCTTTACTTCCTTCTTCTGCCTGATTGCCCTGGCCAGAACTTCCAACACTATGTTGAATAAGAGTAGTGAGAGAGGGCATTCCTGTCTTGTGCCAGTTTTCAAAGGGAATGCTTCCAGTTTTTGCCCATTCAGTATGATATTGGCTGTGGGTTTGTCATAGATAGCTCTTATTATTTTGAGATACGTCCCATCAATACCTAATTTATTAAGAGTTTTTAGCATGAAGGGTTGTTGAATTTTGTCAAAGGCCTTTTCTGCATCTATTGAGATAATCATGTGGTTTTTGTCGTTGGTTCTGTTTATATGCTGGATTAGGTTTAGTGATTTGCGTATGTTGAACCAGCCTTGCATCCCAGGGATGTAGCCCACTTGATCATGGTGGATGAGCTTTTTGATGTGCTGCTGGATTTGGTATGCCGGTATTTTACTGAGGATTTTTGCATCAATGTTCATCAGGGATAGCGGTCTAAAAATCTCTTTTTTCGTTGTGTCTCTGCCAGGCTTTGGTATCAGGATGATGCTGGCCCCATAAAATGAGTTAGGGAGGATTCCCTCGTTTTCTATTGATTGGAATAGTTTCCGAAGGAATGGTACCAGCTCCTCCTTGTACCTCTGGTAGAATTTGGCTGTGAATCCATCTGGTCCTGGACTTTTTTTGTTTGGTAAGCTAATAATTATTGCCTCAATTTCAGAGCCTGTTATTGGTCTATTCAGAGATTCAACTTCTTCCTGGTTTAGTCTTGGGAGGGTGTATGCATTGAGGAATTTATCCATTTCTTCTACATTTTCTAGTTTATTTGCATAGAGGTGTTTGTAGTATTCTCTGATGGTAGTTTGTATTTCTGTGGGATCAGTGGTGATATCCCCTTTATCATTTTTTATTGTGTCTATTTGATTCTTCTCTCTTTTCTTCTTTATTAGTCTTGCCAGTGGTCTATCAATTTTGTTGATCTTTACAAAAAACCAGCTCCTGGATTCATTGATTTTTTGAAGGGTTTTTTGTGTCTCTATTTCCTCCAGTTCTACTCTGATCTTAGTTATTTCTTGCCTTCTGCTAGCTTTTGAATGTGTTTGCTCTTCCTTCTCTAGTTCTTTTAATTGTGATGTTAGGGTGTCAATTTTAGATCTTTCCTGCTTTCTCTTGTGGGCATTTAGTGCTATAAATTTCCCTCTACACACTGCTTTGAATGTGTCCCAGAGATTCTGGTATGTTGTGTCTTTGTTCTCGTTGGTTTCAAAGAACATCTTTATTTCTGCCTTCATTTCATTATGTACCCAGTAGTCATTCAGGAGCAGGTTGTTCAGTTTCCACGTAGTTGAGCAGTTTTGAGTGAGTTTCTTAATCCTGAGTTCTAGTTTGATTGCACTGTGGTCTGAGAGACAGTTTGTTATAATTTCTGTTCTTTTACATTTGCTGAGGAGTGCTTTACTTCCAACTATGTGGTCAATTTTGGAATAGGTGTAGTGTGGTGCTGAAAAGAATGTATATTCTATTGATTTGGGGTGGAGAGTTCTGTAGATGTCTATTAGGTCCACTTGGTGCAGAGCTGAGTTCAATTCCTGGAAATCCTTGTTAACTTTCTCTCTCGTTGATCTGTCTAATGTTGACAGTGGGGTTTTAAAGTCTCCCATTATTATTGTGTGGGAGTCTAAGTCTCTTTGTAGGTCTCTAAGGACTTGCTTTATGAATCTGGGTGCTCCTGTATTAGGTGCATATATATTTAGGATAGTAAGCTCTTGTTGAATTGATCCCTTTGCCATCATTACTGTTGATTTAATAAAATTTAACTTTGGTTTTCTCCAAGTTTTAGCTATATTCAATTTCAAAATATTTACGAAAGTAATTCAGTAAATCTCAGTTTTCAAAAGCTTATTGACCCTGCTATGTCTGTAAAAATTATTTTACATTATATTTTAAGTCATAGAATGCTTCTAATTCAATGATAGAATAAGGCTACAAAAAGGTATTGTAATGATGACACAATTATGGTGGAATTTTGGTGGAAACAAAAAAGTAATTAATGTGTTCAATAAGTATAAAATGCATATAAAATTCTATATGTGTTTTTACTCAGTTGGCATTATAATATATAAAATATCCCTCAAGTTGTCACCTTAAATACACTTATGAGATAATATTGTTTTCAAAATGGTAACTGTGTCAAGCATCTCTTTTGCATCCTTTTTGCCTCAACTGTCCACGTTTCACATTTGTAAGGGCTCTGATGAACTTCGTACAAGAACAAACTGATATTTTATCACATTATGCTTTCATTCTGTGTGTTCCATTCTTAAGTTTGCCTATACTTATAATGAGAGACCCCACTTAGCACAGGACAAGAGTGGGTCTAGATTGCTCACTAATCTGATGGCAATAAAAACTTACTTGCTGGTGTCAGAGACGTTGTGCTAAGTCTAACTGCAATAGCATCATAATTACTAGGCTTTTTGCCTGATGTTAATTATGACGAGTTGCAGGTGGTAGGTGAAGTATTGTGAAAGGTAACTTTGACACATTCTTTTTTATTTTTATGCCTTTTGATATCTTCTAAAAAGTGTAAGACTTTAATATTTTATGGCAACTTCAAATTCTAATTCCTTCACTTAGAGATTTTCAGTAGTTGAAGTTTCATGTTTTGTAACACACCTAGATTTAAAATATAAAATTTATCTCTCAATGGTGTACAGCTGCTGTTTATTCTGCAGATATTTTTTATTTGTTTTCTCACTAAAAATTTTTTAAACTATATTTTATTTTAAGGTTAGTTTCCTAAGGGTTGCCACAGTTTCTGCATGACTTAGTGGTTGCCCCTTGATTTGCACAGACTATATACTCAAATACCTCAGGCCAGGTAGGCCTCCACTCTGCTGATCTCTTGTGTGGTTCGGGGAGCACATTCAGTGTTCTGCCAGTTCTCATGTTGTACTGGTCCACTTTCACGCTGCTGATAAAGACATACCCAAGACTGGGCAATTTACAAAAGAAAGAGATTTAATAGACTTACTGTTTCATGTGGTTGGGGAGGCCTCACAATCATGGCAGAAGGTGAAAGGCATGTCTTAACATGGTGGCAGACAAGAGAAGAAAGAGCTTCTGCAGGGGAACTCCTCTTTTCAAAACCATCAGATCTCGTGAGACTTATTCATTATCACAAGAACAGCATGGGAAAGACCTGCCCCATGATTCAATTACCTCCCCCTGGGTCCCTCCCACAACACATGGGAATTCAAGATGAGATTTGGGTGGGGACATAGCACCAAACCATATCACATGTCTATCTCAGCTTTGATTTTTCTCTGTGCTTTTTCAGGTCTCCCGTCATATGTGCATAGTTTTCCAGTGTGACAGGGATATGTGGAAGCTTACCCTCCTCTTCTGTTCTCTCACATTGATGATCTCCCTATTCATTGTTCACATTGTTTACTGCTTGCCCCAACTGAGACCAAAATAATACGTTTTCTGAGCTGAGAGGTTTTGTTGTTCATTTGCTACCATGTTCACTACTTATAATGGCAATGACAGCAGGTTTCTATCCTCTGCCCAAAATCAAGCCTGTCTTCTCTGACTGAAAAGTTGCTGGTTTTCCCAGTCAACTTTGAAGTGATAAAAATTGCTGTTCTCACAAATTCACCTGAAGAATTGCAGGGGTGGGGATGGGGGTGGGTGAGGGGTAGAGTTTCAGGAGACTCAGGAAAGAAATCCATAGACCACAGCTATCCTTATTTGAATTTTTTAAAATAAACATTCCAAAACTTGTTTACTTTTGTTGAATTTCTAGAACTGCAAAATGGTTGTTTTAGATAATTTTGTCCAGTTTTATTTTTGTTTTTTTTTGGAAGACAATCTACTGTTCTTTGGACTCTGCCATTTCAAGAAATTAAAACTCTTCATTGGACCAGAAGCAGTGGCTCATGCCTATAATCCCAGCATTTTGGGAGGCTGAGGTGGGCGGATCACCTGAGGTCGGGAGTTCAAGACCTGCCTGGCCAACACAGTGAAACCCTGTCTCTGCTAAAAATACAAAAATTAGCCAAGCGTGGTGGTGTGCACCTGTAGTCCCAGCTACATGAGAGCTTAGGTAGTAGAATCGCTTGAACCCTGGAGGCGGAGGTTGCAGTGAGCCGAGATCATGCCACTGCAATCCAGCCTGGGTGACAGAGTGAGACTCCATCTAAAAAAATAACAACAACAACAACAAAATCTTCATAGTGTTTACTTTTTGCCATATTGAGAAGAGTTCTTAACTGTTAAATGGAAGGAAATTAATTTATGCTTCAATTAAAACACAGGTTCTGAGATTGTTAAAAGTAATGTGAGTAGAAAAGATATAAAAAATAAATATCACTTCACCTCACTGACAGCTTTATTTCATTTACATTATCATAATTTTACGAATTCATTCATAACCAGCAGAAATTTGTTTATTAAATTTTTTCTAAAACAAATTACTGATTTTGAATTCATCATGGAGTGTAGAAATGAGATTATTGGGGCAATAATATTCTTATGGTTCCAATTCACGGAAGAAATGTCTGAAAACAAAAACATGTTAACATTGTCAAAGAAGAATATTTTAATAAATTGAATTTTAGACATTGAATTGGATTTTATTGGCAATTCACAGACCAGACAGCATCCAGTGTACAAAACAGAAAGAATTCCAATGGGTGTGGCAGAATTGTCAGTTTTTGTGAGGTAGCTTAAGCAGGGACAAGAAAACAGCATAGTTCAAAGAGCAGATTGGCTAATATCAGGTTACTTCCTCATATGACTCAAAGCAGAAGGGACTTCTTTACCATGCTAGCTAATGTTGACTGGGTTCCTTTAGACTGATTGCTGTAAATATCCTGTTTTTTGGAAAACTGGCCAGTTTTTATGTTCAGTTTGATTATGAAACATCTAGCACAAGTGACTTTATTCTAATTTAGTCTGGTCTGTGGGGGTCTAGTCCAGGAGGTCTGAAACATGGCCTCTTATAAATTTTATTTAACAAGATCTATGGAATCAGGTCACTTCTAGTGGTTGTTCATAGGCATGAAGGGAGTGGTAAACTGAAAAACAAATATGCAGAAGTTTGATATAAAATAACAAGGGTAGCGTGGTGCATGAAAATCCAAGCAGAAGTGAATTGTTTGGATCTATTTTTAGGAAAACTTGCTTCGTGAATGCTATTTATTTAGATGAGGTAAAGTACATTGCCACAATTTTGATTGGCCTTACTCTTGTTGAACATTTGCAACCCCAGCCATAGAATACATTAGGCATAATTGTGGCACATTGGACCAAATATGCATTTTCCAGGAAAGCTAGCCAAGATACCAAAAGACAGCCACATTTATCTTTCAAAGATTTCTTTGCTATATGTCTGCTTCTTCCCTTTAACGTATATACACAACTGCAATTTGAGCCTCACCACTTCCAGATTTTAGTGATACATATAAAATATTAAAATACAGGAACACAGAAGCCTTAACATTGTATTTATTTTTGCTCATAATGGGTATCTGAAGGTTAACCCACTTAAATAAAAATTGCCCAACTTAAGACAGTGTAATGCGTGTTATACTGAAAGAAGTTATTTTCTATAGTGTCAGCCTTTAGAAAAAAGTACAAGCATCAAGCATACTTTGCTCCAAACAGGGCATAGACCCATTCATATTTTATAAGGCAAATACCAGCAATATTACTGATAAAATTGTGGATGTAAATTCTTATAATAGTCATGTAAGAAACTTCCACAGTTTTTATGAAGTTTTAGGATTGCCTAAGTAAAAACCTTGGTTGTCATTTATCCTGGTTTCCAGGACAGCATTACAGAACTTGACAAAAATGAACCTCATTTTTATCATTCTGTGTACACTCCATTTATGACCTCCCACTCTGGTGTTTTTTTTTTTTTTTTTTTTTGATTGATTGACTTCAGACTCCAAGGGGCTAGGGTACAGTTAATCCCTTTTATGTTGTCAATCAACTACCAATTTGATGTCTTTTCATAAGTGTTAAATGCTTAAGGAAATCACTTAAAGGTCAAAAACAATACCATTCTGAAATGCAATTGAAAGTGTGTCCTCCCCATTACTTGTTTAAATGGACTCTTTGGAAGACTTGTTTTCCACTGGGACTACAAAATCATTCCATTTGAAAGATGACCTTAAGTTTCTATAGTATTCCTTTTTTTTTTTTTTTGAAAGGTAAAGGTAATATCTAGAAAAATTTTTTGTTTTAGGTTTTGTTTTTTTTTTTTTAAGAAATGAATAAAACACCTATTTAATAAAGGTGATACCAGATTGTCTCACATGACTACTGAGAAGCAGAGGGCATAATAAATATATGCATACTTGGCCTCCATCTTCATATTCTTCGCTTGTTGCCTTTATTTAAAGAGATTAAATAAATAAATAAATAAATAGACTAACCACTCAGAGTCACTCATGACAAGGAATCTAGGAATACAGGAAAAAAACATATGCATTCAATTGATGTTTTGGGTTTTTTTCCTGTTTATGTTATTTTTTGTGCCAATGTTTTGATAGTCCCTTCATTATTTTGACTAAGATGTCTCTACAAAATAAGAAAAAAGATATTTATTTTCCCGAATAGCAGGCTTTTTCTCTATTTTGGAATGCTCAAAACTTGCAAATAAAAATGTACAGTATATACATTACTTATATTTAAATCACTTGACCTCTGAGATTGTCTCAAAATTCCCTCTGGAAGTGTAGTGCAGTCTTTCCTCAGGGGAAAAATATGTGCTAAATACCAATAGCTAAAATAGTTCATTTGTAGTGGGCAGCAATTATGTCTACTGTGCATACTACAAGTATCTGCCAACATAGTTTCCCTCTAGTAACTGCTCAGTGAATATTTGATTTCTTATGTAGTTAATAATCCAATTAATATAAATGGCTTTTTCCCTCACAAAATAAATTTAGAATAATTTAAAAGATTTTAAACCTTCAATAATTACAAAAATGAGAAATGAAAAAAATGATTTAAAGGTTCCTACAAAATATCAAAAGCTGGAGAAATAAATGGTTGGGTGATAAGTAGCAGAGGGAAAAATTTGAACCCTGAATCTGAGGAGTGAGTGGGGACAGAAAATTCAATGCTAATTAGGTGCTTTGCACTATAGAACCTTGGAGAGGTGGACTACCAGGTGAGACCAAAAGTTGAAAAATAATGTTTGGAAATTCATTTTAAAATTACATACATGTTTACAATCTTACTATGCTTTGGCCAATGAGATGCAAGCACAAGTGATGTGTGTAGTTGCTGGATTATGCCCAAAAAGAGAAGATGCATGACCCCTACTTCTCTTTTTCCCCTTTGTGCTGGCAGGAATGTAGATATGGTGGTAAAATACCATGATTTATGAAGCCACCAGATGAATCCAGCATGAAAGAGAAATAAACATCTGTATTTTATATATTTCAGGTGTCTATCACTGCATGGAAACCTGTAATTAATATACCCTTGAATAAAAACTGATTATAGAATTTATAAAGTACATTCAAAGATAGTGAACATATTATTTTAGAGACAAGATCATATTATTCATATTGGAGAGTAAGAGAAAAGCAGGTTGTACAGATAGGTTGAGATCAGATCCATAAATATCTTAAAATCCAAATAAAAATGTGTGGATCTGATGTGGTCAAGAGTCAGGAGCAACTGAAACTTCTTAAATAGCAGAGCAAAATGATAGAAATTATACATGAGGATGGGTAATTCTCCAGTGATATGTTATTCTTAGTATGTTTCCACATGAGAAAAAAGTTTAAAGTAAGAAATTTCAGAGGATCTTGAAATATAGAGACGTGAAGAGTTGTACATTCGTTTCTTATAGAGATAATTATGTATCAATCGTATATAATTTGCTTATATTTAAATCACTTGCCCTCTGAGATTGTCCCAAGGTACCCTCTGGAAATGTGGTGCAGTGTTTCCTCAGGAGAAAAATCTATGCTAAATACCGATAGCTAAAATAGTTAGTTTGTGGGGTCAGCAATTATGTCTACTGTGCATACTACAAGTAACTATCATCGTTTACCTGTAGTAACTGCACTAGTTCTAGCACTTCTGGAACTAAATCGACATACTCAGAAAGGAAGGTGATGTGGAAGGAATTCTTATCAATATTACTTAATATATTTTGAAGTAAAGGTAGGAATTTGAAATATGTATATATTGTAAAAAGTTGAAAAATAAAACTGAATTTTGAATAAGAACAAAAGTCAGAGATGTTAAAGCAGATGTTAACTTCATGGGAGCAACAATTTGAGAAAAATTTTAGGGATGCCAAACAGAACAAATTTTTTCAGAAGGGAATGTGGAGGAATTAGCTCTCCATCCGTTCTGCACCTCAATCCCTACCTTTCTGACACTACATCAAAAGAAGGTAAATGGCATCAAATGATCTCCCAGCATGCACCTAAATTAAGTCTTGGCACACCTCTGCTCTGAGAATTTTGCTTCTGAAGAAGAGAGACAGATGGCAAGATTTAGTATGCTGTTGAATATGAATGGTTAAAACCTATATGAGTGTTATAGTTGTGTCTACTAGCCCACCATCGCCTCAAATTCCAACATCAGAGTGCATATCAAAGTTTGAACAATTTAAGAACTTTTCTATTCTGTATATGACTTTACAGGAAAAGTTTAGGTTTTGTTGGTTAGGTAAAACAATATAGATAAAATGAAAAACAATATTGCTTATGATTACTATTTCTTGTATGGCTATTAAATAATAACATGCTGTATAGCTGAAATTTATCTTTAACAACAAAAATATGAATTTAATTGTTTAGTTGATGGTGATAACTTTATAACGACCACTAATATATGTTACCTCCTCTTAGATGAACAAATACCAACAAGCACTTGCATAGAAAAAATTTTCTTCAACATGTTATCTACTGAAAATGCTTTAGGCTCAACTCTAGATAACACTTGTGAATTTAAAGTATCCTTTTGTTAAAAGTTAAAATACTTGCTTTATTTCACTGTAGAGATTTAAAATTGTTTTCCGTTTAGTTATTCTATGTAGTAAGCTTTTACACATATTATTTACCTACATAGTAATGATCAACATGATAGACATACTATTTACATGCAATAAACAGAGTACACATATAGTGTTATAAATATTAAGTATTTTCACATATTACATGTCATATAAAGGCCTCAGAATATGATTAGCTTTAGATTCACATGACAATTTCATGTAGACAGACTGCATGAGTAAAACGGCGATATTTAAAAAGGAAGTTTTATAATAATATTAGAAAGGCCAAAGCATTTTAGGCACAAAATCATCAACACATTTTATCTAATTGTTTTATATAATAATTATATTTTTACTTTGGAAATACTTCCTTCAGTAGCAATATATATATTTAAATAACTGATATTGTCAATAGCATAATAAACTGTAGACTCCTAAAAGTGTTATATAAACAATTATCTATTTCAAACTCACTCAAATTTGAAAAATGAGAATATTGCTACTGAAAAAATACTTCCAAAGAAAAATATAATTATACATATTATGTGAATAAATAAATATATATATAAAAGTTACAGGAAAGCTTTGGGTTTTATTTTTAATATAAGGAGGATCTGCTGAAGAGTTTTTAACTGTGTAGTGATATGATAGAATTTAATGTTTAGAAATGGCAGATAGAATAGCTGGGGACAAGAATGGACTGAGGGAAAGCAGACAACCGACTATGGTAGAAATTCAGAAGAGAGACAGTGATGTTTTGAGCCAGGCAGCGATAAGAATAAAATTCAAGGTATATTTTGGAAGTAAATTTTATAGGACAGCATGATGCATTGGATGTGTAGTAGGAGGGGAAGAGCAGAATAAAACATGGTCTGATGAGAAAATGGTGATGCCACTTACTGAAATATTCAAAGGTTACAGGAGATAGAAGATGGGAAGTGGTAGAGGGGAAATAAGTTATTACTTTTTTATGCATATTAAGTCTCAAATGCCTAGTTATCCAACTGGAAGTGTTAAAATGGTAAGCCTAAGAAGAACAATATGACTGGTTAATAAAAATGGAGCAAGAGATAGTAATTAATTAGGAGCAGTAATAGCTGATAGCTGCCCCTAAACCTATTTAATTTTGCTCAGAAAATATTATCAGTGAAGCTTTGACCTGAAAGTCCTATGAGACTCTGAACATTTTACTTAGTTCTAAGCATGAAGAACAAAAAGCCTCAAGGCATTTCATATTTGTACTCTGCTTGTGAATGAAAATTGTACTCAACTCTAGATGTATTGAATGACCAACATAGCATTCCCAAAGATGTGAAACACAATATAAATGGTGTAACCAGATAATAAGGTTGTGAACCAGGCTCCAAGAAATTGAATAAGTCTCCTGGGTCTTAGGTCTTACCAAAGGAACGTATAACTATATTTATTCTTTTTTCTTTCTTTCTTTTGTGACATGGTCTCACTCTCCTCATCCAGGCTGGAGTTCAGTGGCAGGATCACATCTCACCGCAACTTCAACTTTCCAGACTCAGGTGATCTTCCCACTTCAGCCTCCTAAGGAGGTGGGACTACAAGCATGCACTACAATACCTGGCTAACGTTTTTGTATTTTTATTCTCAAACTCATAGATTCAAGCAATCCTCCTGCCTTGGCTTTCCAAAATACTGGGATTACAGGCTTGAGCCACCGAACTGGGCCTAGTATATTTATTTATTGTTGTTATAGAAATCCTTGGTAAATCTTTAAAGCCATCTTTTAAAAAGTGTAGAGGTGAGTAAAAGATTGGCAAAACTATTATAATGATTTATACTTGTAACGAAATATCAGAAGCTATAATTCTACATTTGTAAAATGTGAATAATGACAAAAATATTTTAAAAATCAAATAACAAACAATAACAAATACCCCCAATTCTCTCCCAATGCTTCCCAAAACTTTTTACAGGACCTAATAATAAAAATTAATAATAGAAATAGAGAGTTGATTTTCCATAATCTTTTGAAATTTTATATGTAATTAAAAGAATTTCAACATATTTAATTAATGATGTAATATAAAATAATTTCAATATTTAATTCATGTTTATATAGAGAAGATTTTTTTAAATTACTTCTATCTTAGTAAATTCAATTAAACTAAAGGATATTTTGAACTCTAAAACTGTAAATAGTTCCAAGTCAGAGCACTCTAAAGAAAGTATTTCTGATGCTGACTTGTATATTCTTTTTGTTGGTTTTCATGAGATGTTTCTCTTAAATTTAAAACAGTCAAGTTATGTATTTATAGCTTTTCCAGGTAAATTTCAGCCTTCTACAGGATATGCTATTCTATGAGGTTTACTGTTTTTCAGCACAAATAGATTAAAAATGCTTAATGAGTCCATTACCAACAACAACAGAGAATCACACTCACAGTAAACAGTGTCTTAAGGTCAAAGTCAGATGATGGCATAAAAATTTCAGATATTTCTCTGTTCATTTTAAAACTCTTACACTTTTTTTTGTATTTTTTAGAAGTTTTAATAAAGATGGTATGTGAGTTACCTATGTGAGTTACTGACGTAAACTTTTTTTTATGACTTGATATGACACTCTTTCTTATGGTATAGCTGTAGTTGCGTGTTTACCATTTTTATGCCATTGTGACTCCATATATCTTTTATTTCATCACTCCCTTGGTGCTGCAGTTTATTTTTCAAGTTAAATAAAATCACTAGTAAAGAAACAAAGAACGTACTGTAATCTTCTGACCCTCATGCTGACAGTACCATATATTTTGAAGTAAATAAAGATATGGAATCAGGATTATGAAACAAGCATACACTTCAGAGAGATGTTTTATAAATTTATTGCTTGACTGTGTAGTGCAACTGCCATAGTTTTTGATGGACAAGGACATATATCCGGAAAATGAAACAAAGATAGTGGCTCACTGTAATTCAAAGATAATAACTACTAGAAGATACAATTGTTCAGCAAATGTGAGATTATTGGTTTCCTAGGGATTTATTAATTTGATGTATTTTAATCCTTACCTGCCGTAAAAGAAGAATACTGTCGCTCAGATGATGGGGTCTCACTCATTTTGTAAAGCATTCTGATCATCTTTTTCATTTGTATCTGAAATTCATCTGGCAGTTGGAAACAGGCCCCTGCTGCACAGCAGTCAACTACAATGAATGTAAGAGCTCACGTCCAGGCTTCAAATGTCACCACATTGCCATCTTACTGTGAGTGACTGAAATTTACTTCACGTTGTTAGTGGTGCTGAAAATTGCCATGGGTTTCTGCAGTTTATAATGTATTGTCTAAACCGAAAACATTTCCCAGATTGAATTGACCTTTTAGAAAACAGCACTTTCATCCTCAAATGCAGGACTGTTGCAATATTTTATTTAAAAAGGTTATTTAGTTATAAAACTTGGAAAAAGGGTAAGGAATTAGAACTTAGTATATCTCTCCATATAATGCTTTGCTGTCAAAAAATACAAAACAAAGATCACTGATTACTTAACCACCCAAATACCACATTGAAGAGTGTGCTGGCAAAAGCACATCTTGCTTGTTTCAATAGAAAAGAGCAATATAAAGAGTGAATGCCTTTTTTATTCTGTATTTCTAATTAGTGTGCCATTTTGTTGTCAAAGGCAGAGTGGGACGTGTTCAAGTCTGTTGAGCCACTCTAAACAAAATACAAGCCTTAAAAAGTCTATGCACAGAGCAGAGTACTTTCTCATCATCTTTGAAGACACACACACACGTGTGTGTGTTTGTGCAGTAAAAGGTGTAAATGAAAACATTTAGGAAGAAATTTTGAGCATGTTTCAAAAACGATTTTACTAGGTGGAAAAATAAGTAAAAGAACAAAAGTTTTCCTAACCAAGTAATTTAAATGAACTTGACTATATGTAGTTGTAACACTAGTATGGTTCATGAGAATAGAAAAATAATTACAGCAAATTATCCTGAAGCGTAGAGCGAGCTTGGAAAAATATAGTCAAATTGATATCTCTTATATTCCCTCTCATTTTTTTCTTTTTCTTTTTCCACTCTGTTGTCAGCTTCAGTAAGAGAATAAATAGGATGCTGTGAGTCAAATATTTTATATGACATTTCTAGATAAAACATTTAAATATTTTAAAGCACTAAATATTATAATTAAATTGTTTTCAAATGCCTTTTAATATTTAGAAGATAGGTGAGAACGTCTTAGTCCTTTAGGGTTATCGTCATAAACATAGTAACTATAGAATCATCATGGTGCTAAATTCCATTGCATTTCATTAAACTTTCCATTTTATTTTTTCTTAAAGAAAGAAGATACCCATTCTGTCTCACCTTTTGTACTGTGGTTTGGTGCTGCGCCCTAGTGTGTCACGGATATATGTGGTCACTGTTAGAATTGTGATTGTTGGCCTGGCACAGTGGCTCACGCCTGTAATCCCAGCACTTTGAGAGGCTGAGGGGGGCGGATCATGAGGTCAGCAGATTGAGACCATCCTGGCTAACACGGTGAAACCCTGTCTCTACTAAAAATACAAAAAATTAACTGGATGTGGTGGCGGGCGCCTGTAGTCCCAGCTACTGGGGAGGCTGAGGCAGGAGAATGGCGTGAACCCGGGAGGCAGAGCTTGCAGTGAGCCGAGATCGCACCACTGCACTCCAGCCTGGGCGACAGAGCGAGATTCTGTCTCAAAAAAAAAAAAAAAAAAAATTGTGATTGTTATCCCTTTAGAAGCAGGGGTGTAGCTCCGCATTTGCTCTCATTGCACAGGGAAAACATGGGACTTAAATAATGTAATAATGGTGTGCAATGTCAGTAAATATTTTAAAAAGACCTTATTAAATATCAATATATTATTGATGGGTTAGGTAAATTAGAAAATAATAAATAGTATGATGGGCATAATTCCAATTTATAGTGTCATTTTCTTTGATTTTTATCATTACTGTAGAGAGATCTGTTCTCTTTTCAAGTTACCATCTTTTTTTCTTTTCTGGCTTACCTTAATATCTATTTTTTGTCTTTTTTATGTAGTGTGTTTCTCTAGGCTATCTGCATGAAGACTTGTTTCAATCATCCTGCTTGCAGTGATTTGTTTTCTGAATCTGATTATTTTTGTCAGATCTGAAACATGGTCCTCACTTTGTATTTCCTCTTCCCAATTCACTCATTAGCCTCTTTCTGATTCCTTTAGAAATGACAGACATTGGTGGTCTTTTCATTCAATAATCCATGTCCTTTAACCACTCTTTTGTGTCTTTTGTTGTTGTTTCTTTGCTGTATTCACGAAATTTCTTTCTTTCTTTCTTTCTTTCTTTCTTTCTTTCTTTTTTTTTTTTTTTTTTTTTTTTTGAGATGGAGTCTCACTCTGTCGCCTAGGCTGTAGTGCAGTGGTGCAATCTCTGCTCACTGCAGAAGTCCTAGCAGGAGAGTGCCAGAACCTGCCTCCCGGGTTCAAGGGATTCTTCTGCCTCAGCCTCCTGAGTAGCTGGGATTACAGGTGCACACCACCATGCCCGGCTAATTTTTGTATTTTTAGTAGAGACAGGGTTTCACCATATTGGTCAGGCTGGTCTCAAACTCCTGACCTCATGATTGGCCTGCCTCAGCCTCCCAAAGTGCTGGGATTACAGGCATAAGCCACCATGCCCAGCCAATTCACGCAATTTCTTAAGATCTAGCTTCCATTGTGATTTCTCTCTAGAACTTTTAAAATTATTCACTGCATTTTAAGTTCAATAATTATATTTTAAAATGTAAATGTTAGGTGCAGTGGCTCATGCCTGTAATCCCAGCACTTTGAGAAGCTGAGGTTGGAGGATCCTTTGAGGCCAGGAGTTGAAGACCAGCTTGGGCAATGTTGTGAGACCATAGTGGTGACATGCACCTGTAAGTCCCAGCTACTTGGGAGGCTGAGGCAGGCAGCCCGGGAGTGTGTGCTCAGAAGTTCCAGGCTGCAGTGAGCTATGATTGCACCACTGCACTCAGCCTGGGCAACAGAGTGAGACTCTGTTTCTTATAATAATAATAATGGATAAAATTAAATAGTAAAATTCCTAGTTTATTCTTATTCAAATATTTCTGACTGGCTTTTATTTCAACTTATGAATATTCTCATGTGAAAGATATTATAAACACAAAGGTGTACATGGAACAAAATAAATTTTAATCCCTACTTCATAGATTGCAGATATAAATATGAAACAGAAAATAATAAATCTTTTACAAGAAAACAAGACGATATCTAATAATTTTGTGTTAGGCAAATATTTATTGAACAGGACACAACAACTTTAATATTAAAAGTTAAATAATTTGATGACATTAAAATTAGAACACCTATTTATAAAATGCCACAGAATGAGAGATTCTATAATGAACTAATGGAAATCAATAAAAAAAGGATGGCAGCACAGTAGAAAAGACTTTAAGAAGCATTTCACTGAAGAAGATAACCAAATAATCTTTCAACATGTACTCAACATTGTCACTAATCAGGAAAATATGCATGTACATATTTTTAAAATAAATATTTCACTTCTAGGTATAACTGAGTACTCTATGGCAACCCAATGTTCCCACTGAAAATAGGTAGAAAAACAAAATAATCATAAAAGTCACATTTTTGAAGATATAAGAAAGTTATATAAAAATAGATGATGGATTAAAATTCCAGTGAAGATTGAAACTTGCAGAATTGAGCTGAAAATTTGCTCCTGGCTTTTCACAGAAGAAATCTACCAATTTCTGCAAGCTGGAGGCTAAAGGTCTGGGTGTGTTTCAGGCACAAGGCAAAACTGGAACAGAAAAACCAGGAGTGGTTTAGATAGTTACTCAAATACCTAGTCTGCTCCACAAGACATTTGGAAATACTGGAGCTGCTCTGGGCAGAATGCTAAAGAGTTAAGCTGAAGAAAAGGCTAAAAGAAGGGTGGAAATGTTTAGAGTGCCTGGGCTAAGGAAATGCCAGTTCTCATTTGTAAACAATGAAAAGCTGAGCCCTAGCAGGAGAGAGCCAGAAATCAACTAAGTCTTATCAAAACTTAAAGCTACTTCCTGATTGAACTACTCATCCTGACTGGATTCAGAGAAACAGTCCCTCATTCTACCTACTTAATAAAGAAAAAGGTGGATCTTCCCAAGGAAGGTAATATCACCAGGGTCTTTATGATCTTTTTAATCACAATATCTATCATTTATTTAAAAATGTAATAGATATTTAATTTTATGGGGTCATGTAACCAATAATCAAGAGAAAGAAAAGTCAAAAATAGAAAAAAGATACACAGGTAAACTCAAAATATTACAAGTAGCAGAAAAAGACTCCAAAATATCTGTGATTAATATGTCCAAAAACTAAACAAATGCATAAAGAACATTAATGAAAAGGCAGACCATTTCGACAAAGACATAACATCTTTAAAAAATAAAACATAGATATATGTACTGCACTCTAATTTAAGAAATAGAATATTGCTAGTACATAAGAATCTTATGTTTCTCTCTCAGCTTGCCTAACCCTCCTTTCATAGATACAATCATTCATCGGCGAGGCGTGGTGGCTCACGCCTGTAATCCCAGCACTTTGGGAGGCCGAGATGGGCGGATCACGAGGTCAGGAGATGGAGACCATCCTGGCTAACACGGTGAAACCCTGTCTCTACTAAAAATACAAAAAAAAATTAGCCAGGCGTGGTGGCAGGCACCTGTAGTCCCAGCTATTCGGGAGGCTGAGGCAGGAGAATGGCGTGAACCCGGGAGGCAGAGCTTGCAGTGAGCTGAGATCGCGCCACTGCACTCCAGCCTGGGCGACAGAGCGAGACTCTGTCTCAAAAAAAAAAAAAAAAAAGATATAATCATTCATCATGTCCTATATTAATTATTACCTCCTTCTTACCTCTTTCATATTCACTATTAAACAATACAATATTTAACTATAGCTCATTTTTGAGCTGTACATAAAGATAATTATGTGTAATTTTTTTCTCTAACTTGCTTCCATTATTCAAAATTTTGATTTTTAAATCAGCTTTGTTGAGGTATAGTGTTGTCATTTATTAATTTCCTTTGCTGAATAGTATCCATTGAATTCGGACATCACAATTTAGGTATATATATTCTTTGTGATAACTATTTGGGTTATTTCCAGTATTTATTTATGTAAATTATGCTGCTATTAATATTTTCATATGTATCTCCTGGGGCATTTTACAAGTTTCTCTAGGGTATATATTAAAAAGCAGAGTTGTCGATCAATGCAACTATGCAACTTTTCTGATACATCCCAAAATGTCTTTCAAAGTGATTGTACTAGTTTATACTCGCATAGCAGTGGATGAAAGGTCAGATTGCCTAGCATGCTCACCAACTAAAAATTGCCCAACTTCGGTTATTTTTCTTGGTATGATGAGTATAAAATAATATTTTATTGTGGCTTAATATTTATTTTATGATTACTAGTGAGGTGGGAAAGATTGCTTCAAAATTTGATATTTTGTATATTGATTTCTTCAACAATATTCTAGTAAATATCTTTTACCTACCTTTTCCATTTGCTTTTATCTTTGAGCTTTGTAATATTCTTACAGCTTTTTGTGATGTTTTGCCGAAAAATAGTTTTTTTATTTTTAATTAGTTTTTTTACAATTCTTAAACTTTTATCTCCCCCTGGTCCCAGCATCATTTTATCTCTTGTTATAAACATGTGATATCCAAAGATTTGGGAACAAAATTTACATATGTGTGTGGGTCAATTTCAGATTATTTGGCCCATTTGTCTATAATTTCACTAATACCAATACATAATAATAACTTTACATTTATGTTAAATATTTATGTCTAGAAAGCCATGCCTTCTTCTTATTCTACTTTTTTAGATGACTCATTTTTTTAGCTCTAAAATGTACAAGTTTCAAAAATCCTTTTTGAATTATAAAAATTATTATTATGTACATGGATATTTATCTCATAAAGATTTTGGTCTCAAAAGGCTAATTTTTCTGATTTTAATAAAATCACAACAGATTTTCATTATTGCATTCTATCCTTTAACTCCCTTTATATTTTGTATTATTTATAAGCAAATAAAACTGAATTGACTCATTTATGATTTCTGCCATCCTATAAAAAGCACAATGTATCCTAAGTTTCAATATACCTTTACGATTATCCATAAGGTTTTTTTGAAGTTATATTTCCTAACTAATTGTTGCAGATGTTTATAAATGCAATTCAATTGACTTTGGTATATGGGTTTTTAAAATCCAGTGGCCTTACTACTCCTTGTTATTAATTTATTTTATTTATATTTTGACCTTTTTTGGCATATTTTATGAATACAATCACATCATCTGCAAAAGTTGTATTTGAGTTTCTTTCCGATTATTTAAGCCACTTAATAACTTTAAGGACTCTAATGCTAAAATAAGATGCAAAAACACTGAAGATCTCTAAATGTGATAAGTTGGTTATTCGGATGATTGATGAAAGAACAAACAGTAGATGGTATTTAACATTTCAGTTGTTCATACAAAACAGAAAGACTTAAATTCTCCCTTACCATAATGAACTAAATAAAACAATATTTATTAAAGTTTTAATAAATGATAATGTTTTAAGTAAAACATAATTGATAGTATTTATTTTTTCATCTAGATAAATCTCAGAATCCTAGATTGTAGTACAATAATTCGATTTCTGCAAGAAACATAGCATAGTAAACAATGTTTAAATACCAGATGTAAATCAAGGAAGATTCCTAACAGAAGTGAAAGATGTGTCTAAGAATATAAAATACAGTTTCTAATAATCAATAAAAATAAGACAATAATCTAATATGACAAAAATTGATAAAAATATGAAGATTCAATTTTAAAAATAATTGTACAAGTGCCATGTATAGTATAAAGTCATACAAATCACTAAATACATAATTTGAATTTTAAATAAAATATGATTATCAGACTAGCAAATATTAAAATTATTGATAAAACTAGTTTTAGAGGGGATGTAGGAAATATGATGTCATATAAAATTGGTTACAGTGTACACTGTTGCAATTTTTGAGGTCATAATACAATATCTACCTACATTTAATTGGGCATATCATTTGAGGCAGCTTTTCCACTTCTTGACATCTCTCCTACAGAAATATCCACATGCACAAAAAAATTGCATGTACAAACGGGTTTGTTGCAGCATTAAATGATTAAATAGTATCATTATGATATTTAATACCACGTAACCATTATAAAATCAGCAGGTAGATTTATGATATTTACATAAAATATCTCTACAGTATTCTACCAAAATATATATCAAGATATATTTTACATTCATACAGTGAAATGCTACTACACAATAAAAAGGAGTGAATTATTGATGTTCTCCACAACATGAATGAATTTTAAAACCAGTAGCTGAGTGAAAGAGGCCAGACAAAACGACCACATACTATATGATTCATTTATATAAATGTCCAGAAATGTTAATTAATCTGTAATAAAAGAAGGCACATCAATTATTCTCTGGGGAAGGTAGTGGAGGGAGAGGAGATTTATGAAGGGTAAAGGAAATTTTTGCTGCTGATGGAAATGTTCACTATCTTGACTGTGGCATGTACATATGTTAAGACTGATTAAATTGTACTCTTAAGTGTGTGAGGTTGGCACTCTTTATACTTAATAAGATTAGAAATCAAAAAAACCTTAAGAAGCAAAACACTTTAGGATGTTTAGATTTAGGTATTTTCCTGGCCTAAATTCCAAGAGAGGAATCTTTGTCACTTAGGAACAATCTACTAAAATATCTACTGTATTTAGAAAATAATATCATAGACCATCTGTAGCCTACAGTTAACTAAAATTACAGTTTATGATGGAAATAGCCAACATTATCTGATGAAATGCATATCATTGGCTCTTGGTGGTAGAAGCGATATTTATTCACATATATAACTTAGCCACATAGAAGGGTTATTATATTTCATTGTAGGGGGGAATGAATGGGGTCTTAACTGATCACAGCTAACTATTAGCTGGAAGAGGCGATGTTAGCAATCCCGTTATCAGATTGGGTAAGTATGGTAAGACTGTAAAATAGCTCTATAAGTCCCTTCAAATAAATAGTTGAAGTTAACTATTACTTGATGAGGCTTCCAAATTTTCTAAATTCACTTACTAACTGTAGATCAAGCCTTTCCAAGATTATTATTCAAACTTTTGTGGCTTCCAAACTTTTTAAAGCAATAGACCCTTTAATCAAGAAAAATCTCACTCAAAACACCAACCTCAATCATCACACTTGTTGTAGATAAAAGCAGAATATTTTAACCGTATATTTATTGTATAAGATTACATTATTAATCCTTGAAATGAGTTAGAATAATATAACTAGAGAATAATAACCACAAGATTTGCAATATATGGTTTGTGGATGATTGTTGCTGATATATCAGCCTCAGCATCTATTTCAGTATCTTGTTTGGATGGCAGAGTTTTTAGAAATTCAAGTTTCATACAGTAAAGCAGTTTCAAACAGTATTTTTATTAGTTCTCATTGAAAGCAGAGTATACTGTCCCATTAAACTGATCAAGAAGCTTCAGATGATGCTGACAAATGTTTGCCTCTAAGGTGAAGCACTAATGTCCAACGACTGAATTCACTGCTTACCAAAAACTTAGGCAAGACGCACCAAATATTTAAAATTAGTATGAAATTAATCACAACTCAATGTGTTGTGAATTTACTTGCAATTGAACATATTTTACTCTTTGATAGCCACACATAAAGCACACATAACTGAGACTAACCTGATATTTCACAATGGTGGATATGCAAAAAACAAAATCAAAATAAGAAAAAAAAGTCATACACAGTGAAAAACTCAAATAACCAGTGAAACAATATAAGAAGTTCAGGTGTACTAATCCAGATAGCAGAAAAGCTGTGGTAGGCAGAATTCTAAGATGACTTCCAGTGATCCATGACTTTGTATAATCCCCTCTCCTTTGAGTATAGGAAGAGCTTTTAAATTAATTTTGATGAATGGAATATGGCATAGGTGATGAGCTATAACTGTCACGACTATGTTAAATTGTGTGGCAAAGGTAAAGGTATTTTGCAGATGTAATTAAGGCTCTTGATTAGTTGACTTTAAGTTAATCAAAAGGAAGACTATCCTTGGTGAGCCTAACTTAATCAGGTGAAACCATTAAAAGAATGTCCAAGGATTAAAGAAAGAAATCACACACTATCCTGAAAGTCTTTAAAAAACAAGCCACTACGAGTTCTACAGCTGCAAGGACTGAATTCTGCTAACAATCATGAGAGCTTTTAAGGACCCTATGTATCAGATAAGACTCAAACCACCATCAGCACCAAGGATCAGAGGACCTAGATGAAAACAGCTAAAATGTGTACAGGCTTCTTGACCCACAGACCTTGTGTGATAATAGATATGTGTTGCTTTAAGCCACTAAATTTGTGGTAATTTGTTATCTAACAATAGAAAAAAAAATCAAGATATAGGCTAATTTCAAAAGTATTTTATTTTTTTAAAACAGTACATGTTTATATCCATATAAATATAATAATCTCCTAATGTATTGATAGGAGTGAAGAACAAAAGCTCAAATTTATAGAATGAGGAATTATCCTATTAGAAGTTAGTAATCTTATTTATTTTGTAATAATATGGGAATAAGACTTTTCTGGAAAATGGTAGCTAACGACAATTATGCTAAACTTAATTCACAATATTGGAGACTGTGTCTTAAAAGAGTTTCAATACACGTAATATTTGATTATGGCTTACTGTGTCAGCATTCCTGTAAATTCCCTTTCCTTTTTCTCTCTTTCTCTCTCTCTCTGTCTCTCTCTCTCTCTCTGTCTCTCTCTCACACACACACACACATTTAATCCTCATACAAGAAATTGTAAGATAGTTATTATCATCACCATCTTCATTTTTAAATCTCAAAATTGAGTCACAGATACTTAGCAAAATTGCCCAAGCTCACAAAATATAGGATAGCATAGCTAGAATTTAAAGATGAGCAGCGTGGCTCCAAAATAAAATGAATCCTCATGATTAATAAAATACTATTTTACCTTCCGAATAAAAACTTAAAATGTTGAAGAAATTGAAAATTAATTGGATTCCAACATGTTTATTAACAAGGTGGTAAAAGTGAGTAAAATTATTTTAGTTTAAAATTATATGTAACTCTAAGGAGACTGACTTTCTTAACTCCCTTTTAAATTCACACTAAATGTAAAAGACAATTGGTGTTCTTGCCCAGTGTTGCCTCTCTGGTTCTAGGCATGTGAAACAAGACTAAAGACTTGGCTGCAAAGGAAAAAGAACACATTACAGATCTATTGTTGTTGTAACACTTGTTCTATCCCTAATTTTAGGGGTGAAATATAATATTATTAAAAAAGGTGGTATGTCTTTCAAAAACATTTGTTTTCCAAAGAGTAGCTCTCTTCATAAATGTTTTTCAACAGAATTTAGCTTTCACTGAAAGCTGCAAAGGAAAGCATTAAAGCCATATGTGATGCTCCAGTAAAATGCTATTTTTTAACCTGTTTACATTTAGAGGTTGTTCGAAACTGAACCACATGATAAATCAAATCTTATAGTACTGAATACAGAAAGAGAGATTAATATAATATCTTCTATTTTCTCTATTCTTTTCTATTCCAGTGCTTATATTCTGTCTGGCCATATTTGTGAATACAATTGAAGGAAATTCTGTATACAATTTTCACATGATAGGTTTTAAAAAGATTTCATGATATGATAGGTTTTGAAAAGTCTTCTTTCTTGATTGTCTACATTATTCCTTCTAGGCTTATTCATGACTTTTCTTGTATTATTATTTTGCCTGTAATACTTGTCTGCTTAAAAAAATTGAAAGTGTGAGTCTTCTCAAATTGTTTCTTAAATGAATGAAATCCCACAGTGAGAAATACAGTCAGGTGCCAAATAACAATGTTTTGGTCAACAACGGAAGATTTTGGTCAACAACAGACCACATATACAAATGGCAGTTGTTAAGATCATAACACTATGTTTTTACTGTGTCTTCTATGTTTAGATTTGTTTAGATATACAAACACTTACCATGTGTTACAATAGCCTACAGTGTTCAGTAAAGTAACCTGCTCAAAGGTTTATAGTCTAGGAGCAATAAGCTATACCATGCAGCCTACGTATGTAGAAGGCTATACCATCTAGTTTTGTTTAAGTACACACTATGATGTTTACACAATGAAATTGCCTAACAACACATTTCTCAGAACGTATCCCTGTTGTTAATCAATGCACGACTGTAATTAAAGACAAAACAACATTTTAGGAAAAACAAGGCACATCAGAGAACACAATTAATTAACTCTTTCATGCCATCAGTTACCTTGTCACTGTTGAAGTGTTTCAAATAAAAAAATCATCTACTCACTTTTGCTTTAGGCACTAGAAAACCAGACAAGCCTTAGTAATTGAAAGGAAAACAAATTGAGGAAAATGAAGTATATTAGTAAAAAATAATGGAGTGTGTTAAAAATTAGGGAGAAAACTTTTTTTAATACACCCCCCCCCACACACACACACACAAATTTAAAGCGACAGTTTAGAATTACATTTGGGCCAGGCACGGTGGCTCACACCTGTAATCCCAGCACTTTGGGAGGCTGAGGCAGGCAGGTGGATCACTTGAAGTCAGGAGTTCAAGACCAGCCTGGTCAACTTGGCAAAACCCTGTCTCTACTAAAAATACAAAAATTATTTGGGCATGGTGGCACATGCCTGTAATCCCAGCTACTCGGGAGGCTGAGGCAGGAGAATCACTTGAACCCGGGAGGCGGAGGTTGCAGTAAGCTGAGATCATGCTACTGCCCTCCAGCTTGGGTAACAGAGCCAGACTCCATCTCAAAAAAATAAATAAATGAAAATAAAATAAAAAAATAAAAAAGGAATTACATTTGACATTCCTTTTATTTCAGAAGATGCTATTATATGCTATATTGTTTAGTTGTCTGTATGCAAAAATCTGTTTATATGCCTTTTAAATACATGTTTGCTATGCCCACTGTTTTGAATTTTGATGCTTTATAAAGACAGGTAATGTCTCCCTCAATACTTTTAAAACTTTCTAAGGGAAGGGAGACCTTTCTGTGCCTCTACAGTTGTTCCCAATACCCTACCCTACGCTTTGCATAATGAGAAGCTTAATCCTTGAGTGAGGAGCAGTTGTTTATTTATTTGCTTAACCTTATCCACTGCATTTATTTGACCTTTTACAGACTCAAAATCTCTTAATTGGCCTAACCCTTTTATGTTTTATTAAATTTCAATTATTAATACACAGTTTCATAAGTGGAGGGTTAAAAAACCTTCATGTTAAACTAGCATAATGCATGAACACTTCAATCCTCCCACTCCATTCTCTCAGGCATCTAGAGAAACACTTCTAATCTAAGCTTCTCTGGCAATGCTGAAGTCCAAAACTAGGAGGATATGCTTATCCAGACTGTAACACTCCATGAATTTATTTCAAGACAGTAGAATTCTTACTGCTGCAGACAAAAAGACACTCATCTTAGTTTAAAAGAAGTTCTCCTTTAGCTTTCTTAAAAGAAAACCTTTAGACAAATTAAATTCAGCAGAGTTCATTTGAGCAAAGAACAATTCATGAATGAAGAAGCATCCTGAACCAGGACAGCTCCACCCAGCAAGAGTGGGCAGGTAGTATTAATAGAGAGAAATAGGAAATGACATACAGAAGCAGTATGACTGATTACAGCTCAGCATTTGCCTTTTATGAGCATGGTCTGATCAACTGGCAACCTATGATTGGCTGAAGTCTGACTCCTGTGATTGGCTGTAACTTCACTGTTTACAAACAAACTTTTAGTTAGGTTGCAGTTTGTTTATATACGAAGCTAGGTTGAAGTATACTATCTAGGAGTTCAAAGAATAAAGGCAGCTGTAGGCTACATTTAATTTAATTTAATAGTGTGAAGAATATGTTTATATTACTAATTGACAAAATAATTTTTATCAAAACATATCATTTTACTTTTAAAACTTTTAGTTGATAAATTGTATATATTTAAAATTAAAAAATTTGTGTTTTTTTTTCTGAAATTTTTAATTTTTAATTTTTATGGGTATACAGTACATGTTTATTATATTTATGAGGCACATGAGATATTTTGACACAGGTATACAATGTGCAATAATCATATCAGGGTAATTGGGGTATCCATCACCTCAAGCATTTATCCTTCATGTTACAAACAACCCAATTATACTCTTTTAGTTATTTAAAAATGTACAATAAATTATTGTTCACTGTAGTCACTCTGTTGTGCTATCAAGAACTAGATCTTATTCATTTTTCAAACTCTATTTTTGTACGCATTAACCATTCCATCTCTGCCTTCCATCCCCCAATCCCTGTTGGCCACCCTTCTCAGGCTCTGGTAGCCATTCTTCTACTCTCTGTCTCAATCAGTTTAATTGTTTCGATCTTTAGCTCCCACAAATAAGTGAGAAAATGCAAAATTTGTCTTTCTGTGACTCGCTTATTTCACTTACCATAATGACTTCCATCTCCATCCATGTTGTTGCAGATGACAGGATCTCATTCTTTTATTTATAGCTAAACAGTGCTTTACTGTGCGTATGTACCACATTTTCTTTATCCATTCATCTGTTGATGGACACGGGTTTGCTCCCAAGTCTTCATTATTGTGAATAGTGCTGCAATAAACATGGGAGTGTATATATTTTTTCAATATACTGATTTTCTTTCCTGTGAGTACATATCTAGCAGTGGGATTGCTGGATCATATGGTTGCTCTATTTTTACTTTTTTAAGGAACCTCCAAACTGTTCTCCATAGTGGTTGTACTAATTTATACTCCCACCAATAGTGTCTGACGGTTCTCCACATCTTCACTAGCATTCCTTATTGCCTGTCTTTTGCACAAAAGCCATTTTTGCTAGCGTGAGATGATATAGCATTATATATTTGATTTGCATTTCTCTGATGATCAGTAATATTGAGCATGTTTTTGTATACCTGTTTCCCATTTCTATATTTTTTTGAGAAATGTCCATACAGATCTTTTGCCCATTTTAATTAGATTATTAGATTTTTTTCCCGATAGAGTTGTTTGAGCTCCTTATATATTCTGTTTATAATCCCTTGTAAGATGGAGAGCTTGTAAATATTTCCTCTGATTTAAGGGGTTGTCTCTTCACTTGGTTGCTTCCTTTGCTGTGCATAAGTTTTTTAATTTAATGTGACTCTTGTCCATTCTTGCTTTGGTTGCCTGTGTTTGTGGGATATTACTCAAGAAATCTTTGCTTAGTTTATTGTTCTGGAGATTTTTCCCAATATTTTCTTTCAGTAGTTTTATAATTTGAGGTCCTACATTTAAGTCTTTTATCCATTTTGGTTTGATTTTTGTATATGGCAAGAGATAGGGGTCTAGTTTCATTTTTCTGCATACGGATATCCAGTTATCCCAGCACCATCAATTGAAGACACTGTCTTTTCCCTATGTATGTTCTTGACAATTTTGTCAAAAATGTGTTCACTGTAGATGTATGGAGTTAGTTTCTGGTTCCTCTGTTCTGTTCTATTGGTCAGTGTGTCTATTTTTTATGCCAACACAATGCTGTTTTGGTTACTATAGCTGTGTAGTATAATTCGAAGTCAAGTAATGTGATTCTTCCAGTTTTGTTCTTTATGTTCAGGATAGCTTTGGCTATTCTGGGTCTATTGTGGTTTAATACAAATTTTAGTATTTTTTTTCTATTTCTCTGAATAATGTCATTGGTATGTTTATAGAAATTACATTGAATCTGTAGATTGCCTTAGGCAGTATGGACATTTTAACAATATTGATTCTTATAAACCATGAATGTGAAATATCTCTCAAATTTTTTGTGTCCTCTTCAACTTTTTAAATCAATGTTTTATAGTTTTTATTGTAGATACCTTTCACTTGTTTGAATAAATTAATCCCTAGGTATTTTATTTTATTTTCAGCTATTTAAATGGGATTACTTTCTTGATTTCTTTTTCAGGTTGTTTGCTGTTGGCATGTAGAAATGCTACTGACCTTTGAATGTTGATTTTGTATGCTGCAACTTTACTGAACTTGTTTATCAGTTTTAATAGTTTTTCGGTGAAGTCTTTAGACTCGTCCAAACATAAGAGTGCATCACCTACAAACAAGGATAATTTGACTTCTTCCTTTCCTTGGATGCCTGTTATTTCTTTCTCTTTTCTGATTGATCTAGCTAGAATTTCTGGTACTATATTGAATAACAGTGGTGAAAGTGGGCATCCTTGACATACTTCATATACTAAAGGAAAGACTTTCAGGTTTTTTTCTTTCAGTATGACACTGTGAGTCTGTCATATATTGCTTTCATTGTATTGAGATATGTTCCTTCTATACCCAGCTATTTGAGGATTTCTATCATGAAGAGATGTTGAATTTTCTCAAATGTTTTTTACGCATCAGTTGAAATGATTATATGACTTTCGTCCTGCATTCTGTTGATATGATGTATAATACTGACTGGTTTGTATATGCTGAACCATCCCTGCATCCCTGAGATAAATACCACTTGGTCATGATGAATGACCTTTTAAATGTGATATTGAATTCAGTTTGCTGATATTTTGTTGAGGATTTTTCATCAGTATTCATCAGGGATATTGGCCTGTTGTTTTATTTTTTGGCTGTATCTTTGTATGGTTTTGGTATCAGGGTAATACTACCCTTGTAGAATGGTTTGGAAGTATTCTCTTTTCCTCTGTTTTTCAGAATAGTTCGAGTAAGATCAGTATTAGTTCTTTAAATCTTAGGTACAATTCTGCAGTAAAGCCATTGGGTCCCAGACTTTTCTTTGCTGCAAGGCTTTTTATTCCACCTTCAATCTTGTTACTTGTTATTGGTCTGTTCAGGTTTTGGATTTCTTCAAAGCTTAATCTGGGTAGGTTGTGTGGGTCTATACATTTATTTGTTTCGCTCAGTTTTTCCAATTTATTGGCATATAGTTGCTCCTAGTAGCCTCTAATGATCCTTTGAATTTCTGTGGTATCAGTTGTAATGTCTCCTTTTTAATCTCAGATTTTTTAAATTTTGAGTCTTCTCCCTTTCTTCTTTTAGTTAGTCTGGCTAAAGGTTTATTGATTTTATCTTTTCAAAAAACAAACTTTTCATTTTAATAATTTTTTGTATTGTTTTCTTTATTTCAATTCCATTTATTTCTTCTCTGATCTTTATTATTTCTTTTCCTCTAATAATTTTGGATTTGATTTGGTCTTGCTTTTCTAATTCTGGAAGATGCTTCTTTAGGTTGTTTATTTGTTTGAAGTTTTTCCTATTTTTTGATGTAGATCCTTATAGCTATAACACTGTTGCCTTAGTATTGCTTTTGCTCTATCACATAGGTTTTGGCATGTTGTGTTTCCATTATCATTTGTTTCAAAAATATTCCAATTTCATTCTTAATTTATTCATTGATTCACTGGTAATTCAGTAGCATATTGTTTAATTTCCATGTGTTCATATAGTTTCCAAAATGCCTCTTCTTATTGATTTCTAGTTTTATTCCATTGTAGTCAGAGAAGATACTTGATATAACTTCAATTTTTTTAATTTTTAAAGACTTGTTTTGTGGCCTACCATATACGGTTTATCCTTGGGAATGATCCATGTGCTGAGGAGAAGAATGTGTATTCTGTACCCACCGGATGAAATGTTCTGTAAATATCTATTAGGTCCATTTGATCTATAGTGCAGATTAAGTCTGATTTTTATTTGTTGATTTTCTGTATGACTGCTCAATGCTGAAAGTAGGGTGTTGAAGCCTCCAGCTAAACTTATTTTTCTTTTCTTCTCTAATAATATTTGCTTTCTATATCAGGTGCCTGGTTCTTGGTGCATATATTTTTAAAATTCTTATATCCTCCTGCTGATTCGACCTCTTTATCATTATATAATGGCATTTTTGACTCTTTTTATTGTTTTTCTTTTAAAATATGTTGTTTCTGAAATAAGTATAGCAACTCCTGCACTTTTTTCCCTTTGTTTCCTGTCTATGTGTTTGTTTACAGGTGAAGTGTGTTTCTTGTAGGGAACAGATTGTTTTTTATTTTTGTAATGTAATACATTCTGTGTTTTTTGATTGAAGAGTTCTGTCCATTTACATTCAATGTTATTACTGATAAAAAACAACATTCCTCCTGTCACTTTGTGGCTTTCCACTTATTTTGTGGTCTTTTCTTCCTTTTTTCTTTTTTTCCTATCTTACTTTTAGTGAAGGTGATTTACTCTGATGGTATGATTTATTTCCTTGCTTTTTATTTTAGGTGTATCTGTTCTACCTTTATTTTTCTGATTTGAGATTACCATGAGGCTTGCAAATAATCTTTTTTTTCTGTACATAATTTTTTTATTATACTTTAAATTCTGGGATATATGTGAAAAACGTGCAGGTTTGTTACATAGGTATACATGTGCCATGGTGGCTTGCTGCACCCATCAACCCATCATCTACATTAGGTATTTCTCCTAATTCTATCCCTGCCCTTTCCCCTACACCCAACAGACCCTGGTGTGTGATGTTCCCATCCCTGTGTCCATGTGTTCTCATTGTTTAACTCTCATTTATGAGTGAGAACATGCAGTGTTTGGTTTTCTGTTCCTGTGTTAGTTGGCTGAAGATGATGGTTTCCAGCTTTCATCCATGTCCCTGTAAAGGACATGAACTCATTCTTTTTTTTTTTTGAGACGGAGTCTCACTCTTTCCCCCAGGCCGGACTGCAGTGGCGCTATCTCGCTCACTGCAAGCTCCGCCTCCCGGCTTCACGCCATTCTCCTGCCTCAGCCTCCCAAGTAGCTGGGACTACAGGCGCCCGCCACTGCGCCTGGCTAATTTTTTGTTTTTAGTAGACATGGGGTTTCACCGTGTTAGCCAAGATGGTCTCGATCTCCTGACCTCGTGATCTGCCCACCTCTGCCTCCCTAAGTGCTGGGATTACAGGCGTGAGCCACCGCGCCCGGCCCTCATTCTTTTTTGTAACTGCGTAGTATTCCATGGTATATATGTGCCATATTTTCTTTATGCAGTGTATCATTGATGGGGAATTGGGTTGGTTCCAAGTCTTTGCTATTGCAAATAGTGCTGCAATAAACATACATGTGCATGTATCTTTATAGCAGAATGACTTATAACCCTTTGGGTATATCCCCAGTAATGGGATTGTTGGGTCAAATGGTATTTCTGGTTCCAGATTCTTGAGGAATCACCACACTGTCTTCCACAATGGTTGAACTAATTTACACTCCCACCAACAGAGTAAAAGTGTACCTATTTCTCCACATCCTCTCCAGCATCTGTTGTTTCCTGACTTTTTAATGATCTCCATTTTTAACTGGTGTGAGATGGTATCTCATTGTGGTTTTGATTTGCATTTCTGTAGTGACCAGTGATGATGAGCTTTTTTTCATATGTTTGTTAGCCACATAAATCTTCTTTTGAGAAGCCTCTGTTCATACCCTTCGTCCACTTTTGATGGGGTTGTTTGTTTTTTTTCTTGTAAATTTTTTAAGTTCCTTGTAGATTCTGGATATTAGCCCTTTGTCATATGGATAGATTGCAGAACTTTTCTCCTATTCTGTAGGTTGCCTGTACACTCTGATGATAGTTTTGTTTGCTGAGCAGAAGTTCTTTAGTTTAATTAGATCCCATTTGTCCATTTTGGTCTTTGTTGCAATGGCTTTTGGTGTTTGAGTCATGAAGTCTTTCCTCATGTGTATGTTTTGAATGTTATTGCCTAAATTTTCTTCTAGGGTTTTTATGGCTTTAGGTCTTACATTTAAGTCTTTAATCCATTTTGAGTTAATTTTTGTATAAGGTGTAAGGAAGGGGTCCAGTTCTAGTTTTCTGCATATGGCTAGACAGTTTTCCCAACACCATTTATTAAATAGGGAATCCTTTCCCCATTGCTTGTTTTTGTCAGGTTTGTCAAAGATGAGATGGTTGTAGATGTGTGGCCTTATTTCTGAGACTTCTGTTCTGTTCCATTGGTTTATATATCTGTTTTGGTACCAGTACCATGCTGTTTTGGTTACTGTAGCCTTGTAGTATAGTTTGAAGTCAGGTAGCATGAAACCTCCAGCTTTGTTCTGTTTGCTTAGGATTGTCTTGGCTATATGGGCTCTTTTTTGGTTCCATATGAAATTTAATGTAGTTTTTTCTAATTCTGTAAAGAAAGTCAATGGTAGTTTGATGGGAATAGCATTGAATTTATAAATTACTTTGGGCAGTATGGCCATTTTCATGATATTGTTTCTTCCTATCCATTAGTGTGGAATGTTTTTTCATTTGTTTGTGTCCTCATTACTTTGAGCAGTGGTTTGTAGTTCTCCTTGAAGAGTTCCTTCATGTCCCTAGTAAGTTGTATTCCTAGGTATTTTATTCTCTTTGTAGCAGTTGTGAATGGGAGTTCATTCAGGATTTGGCTGTTTGTCTATTATTGGTGTATAGGCATGCTTGTGATTTCTGCACATTGATTTTGTATCCTGAGACTTTGCTGAAGTTGCCTGTCAGCTTAAGGAGTTTTTGGGCTGAGATGATATGGTTTTCTAAATATACAATCATGTCACCTGCAACAGAGACAATTTGACTCCCTCTCTTCCTATTTGAATACCCTTTATTTTTTTCTTTTGACTGATTGCCCTGGCCAGAACTTCCAATACTATGTTGAAAAGGAGTGGTAAGAGAGGGCATCCTTTTCTTGTGCCAGTTTTCAAAGGGAATGCTTCCAGCTTTTGCCCATTCAGTATGATTTGGCTATGGGTTTTTCATGAATGGCTCTTATTATTTTGAGATATGTTCCATCAGTACTTAGTTTATTGAGTGTTTTTTTAACATGAAGGGGTGTTGAATTTTATCGAAGGCCTTTTCTGCATCTATTGAGATAATCATGTGTTTTTTGTTATTGGTTCTGTGTATGTGATGGATTACATAATTATTGATTTGTGTATATTGAACCAGCCTTGCATCCCAGCGATGAAGTTGAGTTGATTGTTGTGGATAAGCTTTTTGATGTGCTGCTGGATTTCGTTTGCCGGTATTTTATTGAGGATTTTTACATCGATGTTCATCAGGGATAATGACCTGACATTTTCTTTTTTGTTGTGTCTCTGGAAGGTTTTGGTATCAGGATGATGCTGGCCTCATAAAATGAGATAAGGAGGAGTCCCTCTTTTTCTATTGTTTGGAATAGTTTCAGAAGGAATGGTATCAGCTCCTCTTTGTGCCTCTGGTAGAATTCAGCTATGAATCCATCTGGTATGGGCTTTTTTTGGTTGGTAGGCTATTAATTACTGCCTCAATTTCAGAAGTTGTTATTGGTCTATTCAGGGATTTGCCTCCTTCCTGGTTTAGTCTTGGGAGGGTTTATATGTCCAGGAATTTATCCATTTCTTCTAGATTTTATAGTTTATTTGCATAGAGGTGTTTATAGTATTCTGTGATGGTAGTTTGTATTACTGTGGGACCAGTGGTGATACCACTTTTACCATTTTTCATTGTGTCCATTTGATTCTTTTCTCTTTTCTTCTTTATTAGTCTGGCTAGCAGTCTATCTATTTTGTTAATATTTCCAAAATATCAGCTCCTGGAGTCATTGGTTTTTTGAAGGGTTTTTCATGTCTCTATCTCCTTCACTTCTGCTCTGATCTTAGTTATTTCTTGTCTTCTGTGAGCTTTTGATTTTGTTTGCTCTTGCTTCTCTGGTTCTCTTAATTGTGATGTTAGGGTGTCTATTTTAGATCCTTCCCGCTTTCTGATGTGGGCACTTAGTGCTATAAATTTCCCTCTAAACACTGCTTTAGCTGTGTCCCACAGATTCTGGTACATTGTGTCTTTGTTCTCATTAGTTTCAAACAACTTTGTTATGTCTGCCTTAATTTCATTATTTACCCCATTGTCATTTAGGAGCAGGTTGTTCAGTTTCCATCTACTTGTGTGGTTTTGAGTGAGTTTCTTAATCCTGAGTTCTAATTTGATTGCACTGTG
The DNA here is from genome assembly GCF_028878055.3 of Symphalangus syndactylus. Classification (NCBI taxonomy): domain Eukaryota; kingdom Metazoa; phylum Chordata; class Mammalia; order Primates; family Hylobatidae; genus Symphalangus; species Symphalangus syndactylus. The sequence continues at coordinate 66,494,982 of NC_072437.2, forward strand.
GTCTGAGAGACTGTTTGTTATGGTTTCTGTTCTCTTGTGTTTGCTGAAGAGTGTTTTACTTCCAATTATGTGGTCAATTTTAGAATAAGTGCTATGTGGTGCTCAGAAGAATGTATATTCTGTTGATTTTGGGTAGAGAGTTCTGTAGATCTATTAGGTCTGCTTGTTCCAGAGCTATTGATACTTGTATATGGTTCACGAAGTTCTTGTGCTGTGTTTTTTAGCTCCATCAGGTCATTTATGTTCTTCTCTAAGCTGGTTATTCTAGTTAGCAGTAACCTTTTAACAAGATTCTTAGCTTCCTTGCATTGGGTTAGAAAATTCTCCTTTAGCTCACAGGAGTTTGTTATTACCTATCTTCTGAAGCCTACTTCTGTCAATTTGTCAAAGTCATTCTCTGTCCAGTTTCATTTCCTTTCTAGCAAGAAGTTGTGACTTTTTGGAGGAGAAGAGGCGTTCTGGTTTTTGGAATATTCAGCATTTTTCTGCTGATTTTTCCTCATCTTCATGGATTTATCTACCTGTGATCTTTGATGCTGATGAGCTTTGGATGGGGTTTTTGCGAGGGTGTCCTTTTTGTTGATGTTGATGTTACTGCTTTCTGTTTGTTACTTTTCCTTTTAACAGTCAGAGCCCTCTTCTCCAGAGGACTCTCTGCTGGAGTTTGCTGGAGATCCACTCCAGACCCTTTTTTCCTGGGTATCACCAGCAGAGGCTGCAGATCCACAAAGATTGCTGCCTGCTCCTTCCTCTGGAAGCTTTGTCCCAGAGGGGCATCCACCAGATGCCAGCCAGAGCTCTCCTGTATGAGGTGTCTGTTGACCCCTGCTGGGAGGCATCTCCCAGTCAGGAGGCACAGGGATCAGGGACCTACTTGAGGAGGCAGTCTGTCCCTTAGCAGAGCTCGAGCCCTGTGTTGGGAGATCTGCTGCTCTCTTCAGAGCCAGCAGGCAGGAACATTTAAGTCTGCTGAAACTGCGCCCACAGCCGCCCCTTTCTCCAGGTGCTCTGTCCTAGGGAGATGGAAGTTTTATCTATAAGCTCCTGACTGGGGCTGCTGCCTTTCTTTCATAGACGCACTGCCCAGAGAGGAGGAATCTAGAGAGGCAGTCTGGCTACAGTGGCTTGCCACAGCTGTGGTGGTTCCACCCAGTCTCAACTTCCTGGCAGCTTTGTTTACACTGTGAGGGTAAATCTGCCTACTCAAGCCTCAGTAATGGGAGACCCCTCTCCCCACACCAAGCTTGAGTGTCCCAGATTGACTTCAGACTGCTGTGCTGGCAGTGAGAATTTCAAGTTCTGCTTCTGCTTGCCCCATGTGGGCTGCACCCACTTTCTAACCAGTCTCAATGAGATGAACTGAGTACCTCAGTTGGAAATGCAGAAATCATCTTTCTTCTGCATTGGTCTTGCTGGGAGCTGCACAACAGAGCTGTTCCTATTCAGCCATCTTGCCAGATCCACCACAAATAATCATATAACCCATTATTTTGAACTGATGACAACTTAAGACTAATTGCATAAACTAACAAGCAAAAAGAAAACTAATAAAAACTTACACTTAAACTTTGTTCCCGTTTTTAAACTTTTTGTTGTTTGTATTTATATCTTCTTATACTGTTTATGTCTAGAAAAGTTGTTGTTATTTTTGATCAGTTTATCTTTTTGTCTTTCCTCTTAATGTATGAGTAGTTTATACATCACAATTACAATGTTATAATAATCTGTGTTTTTCTGTGTCCTTAGTATTACCAGTGAGTTTTGTACCTTGGGATGATTTCTTATGGCTCATTAACATGATTTTTCTTTCAGATTGAGGAATTAACACCCTTTAGCATTTCTTGTAGGATAGGTCTGATTTTGATGAAGTCTCACAGCTTTTGTTTGTCTGGGAAATTCTTAATTTCTCCTTCATGTTTGAAGGATATTTTTGCCGGATACACTATTCTACAGTGTATTAGCCCATTTTCATGCTGCTGATAAAGACATACCTGAGACTGGGCAATTTACAAAAGAACGAGATTTAATGGACTTAAAGTTCCACATGGCTGGGGAAGCCTCACAATCATGGTGGAAGATCCCCTTCATTCTTTTAAATTATTTTAATCTCCTCGCTAAATTTATCTGATACGATTTTGAATTCCTCCTCTCTGTCATGTTAAATTTTGTTGAATTTCCACAAAATAATTATTTTAAATTTTCTGTCTGAAAAGTCACATATATCTATCTCTCTAGGATTAGTCCCTAATGACTTATTTAGGGTTTTTTTTTGTTGTTGTTGTTTTCTTTTGTGTGTGTGTGAGGTTCTGTTTTCCTGGATGGTGTTGATGCTTATGAGTGTTTGTCAGTGTCTGGATATTGAAATGTTAGGTATCTATTATAATCCTTGCAGTCTTATATTGTTTGTACCCATTCTTTTTGGGAAGCCTTTCCAGCTATTCAAAGGAACTTGGGTGTTGTCAACTAAGCTTTTGGTCACTGAACCTCTGTCTGCATTGGGGGTACCCCAAACCCTGTAACACTGGCTCTTGCAAATTCATCAAGGTACATGCTTGGCAGTCTTGGATAATATCCAGAAGAATTCTTTCCATTATCAATCAGACTCTTGTTCTCTTCCTTTTCTTTCTCCCAGACAAATGGAGTCTTACCCTCTGTGTCGAGCTTCCTGGAGCTGGCAGAAGGGTGACACAAGTACCTCTGTGGCCACCACCAGTAGGACTGTGCTGAATCAGACATGACATAAGCATGGTACTGGGTCTTGCCCAAGGCCCACGGTAACCACTGCCCACCTACGACCTATGTTTACTCATGGTTCTAGGGTTCTACAATGAGCAAATAGCAAAGCCAGCTAGACTTTTGTCCTTCTCTTCAGGGCAGCAAGTTCCCACTGTCCCTGAGTGAGTTCAGACATGCTGTCCAGGAGCCTGCGCCTAAAGTCAGAAACCTTAAGAATCTACCTGTGCTCTATTGTGTGGCTAAGTTGGCACCCAAACCATAAGACAAAGTCTTGCCCATTCTTTCCTCCCCTTTCCACAAGTAAAATCTCTCTCTGAGGCCACCTTTGGCCCATGGTGAACACTGCCTGGCTATGGCTGATATTCATTCAAGGCCCAAGGGGCTTTTAAATCAGCTTGTGGTGAATGCTGTGAGGCCTGGGACTCTCTCTTTAGGGCAGTGGTCTTCCCTCTGGCCCAGGGTAGGTCCAGAAATGCTGTCCAAGAGCCAAGGCCTGGAATCAGGGACCCCAACGGCCAGTTTGGTACTCTACCTCACGGTGATTGACCTGGTACCTAAACTCCAAGACAAAGTCTCCTTTACTCTTCCTTCACCTTTTCTCAAACTGAAGAAATCTCTCTCTGTAGCCACCACAGCTGAAAATGTGCTGGATCACACCTGAAGCCACCACATCTCTGATTTTCACCCAAGGCTCACAGTGAGTACTGCCTGGGTATTGCTGGTGATTATTCAAGGCCCAAGGGCTCTTTAGTTAGGAGGTGATAAATCCTGCCAGGACTGGGTCCTTCCCTTCAAGGCAGTGAGTTCCCTACTGGCCCAGGATGTGTCTACAGATGTCATCAAGGAGCTAGGGCATAGAATGGAGGATTCAGAACTTCTGTGTTGTACCCTATCCTACTGTGGCTGAGCTGATATCCAAGTCATAAGACAAAATCCTCTTTTCTCTCCTCTCAAGTGAAGAGAAGGAGTCTTGCCTGGAGCTGCAAGCTGTGGTTCTTGATGTTGGGTGAGGGGTAAGGCAAGTACTCCCTTGGCTGCTCCAGCTGGTGACTCACTCGGTCATATGCCCCCAGTTTCACTGGGGGCTGGTGCCTCACTAGGTCACTTCATTCCACTTCCAATTCCACTTCACGCCCAGCACAGCACCAGGATGTGCCCAGGGATTGCAGTCCTTCTGGCTTAGACTGCCTTTCAAGTTTATTTAGAACCCCATAGCACTTTAGTCTGTGGTGGTAACAGGGCTTGCCAGAACTCAGATTTTGACTGCTGGAGTGGGTGATTTCCCTCTGGCGAGGGCTGGTATAAACGCTCCTTCCATGCATACAGGCTGAATTCTGCCCTCTGTTAGTTTCCACTGTGACGGAACAGCACTGAGTTCCAATGTGAAGTCTTACAATCACTGCATTCTCCTTCACCAAGTACACAGATTCTCTCTCCACACCACGGGGCCAGGGCCACTACCAGGAGATGGGGAAAAGGTGGCATTGGCAATTTTAGGCTGCTTTTACTAATGTCTTCAATGCCTCTTTCTGTGATATGAAGATAAAACCAGGTATTGTGATTGCTCACCTGATTTTTGATTCTTGTGAAGATGCGTTTTTGTGTGGACAGTTGTTAAATTTTATGTTTCTGCTGGAAGAATCATTGGTGAATGCTTCTATTTACCCATCTTGCTCTGCCTCATGATCCCTTACTTATAATTTTAGTATTAAAAATGTGTTTCAAAATTAAAATAAATGTTATTGAATAATTTCAAAGTTAGAAAAATACAAAAAAAATTCCTTTTTCCATTTTTATTTTTGTTTCCTTTTAAATTAGGAGTAAAAACCTTAAAGAGAGGAGGGTAGATGAATATTATTCTATCTTTCTAGAAGCAGATACAAAATTCTGAACCATAATACTTAAAAGAAAAGCCATATTATAAAAAGTTTCTGTTGGACATAACAAAGTATCATTTAGTATCCTAAATTACAATGATAAATGTGAGAAATTTCCATTTCATACAAGAGACAAGCAAAGATGTGCCACTCAGTTATCTTTTATTCTTCCAGTTTTATCCTGAGACACACTGGTACTTTATTTATATATTTATTTAGTTTGCTTTTTTCCAAAAATGAAAGGCATCAGTATGAATAAGAATAAAAACAGCAGCCAATGAGTTTTATTATGAGAGAAGAATTATTCCTATTTTCTACAAGTTTCAAAAAAGTTAGTTAATATTTACAGAGCAATAGTTTAATGAATTACAAATAGTAAGATATCAGTAAACTAAATGAAAAAGACTTTATGTGACTAGGATAAATAAGTTCAAGATGAAGCATCATCATAGATCAGATAAACAAGCCCAAAGTTCATTATTCAAAGAGATTTACAAGCTTGCCTTCATCTCAAAAAAAAAAAACAGAAAAGAAAAGGTGTTTCAAGATTCCAGTTACTTTCTGGCTTATGTCCCAGCCAATCACTTCCCAGTGTAACACTAGCAAAACTGCTTCTTACTAATCTTACTTCTGTCAGATTAAATACCTTCTATCTTTTCTTCCTGATTCAAAGATCATTAAGACATTTGCATTAGATTTCTAAATAACTGAGTTATGGTTCTTACATTGCACAAAACTCTTCCTTTCCTCTTACTGAACTTGCAAGCACAAGTGATTTTAAGGAAAAACATATCACTACTTAAAATATTTTTGCAGACTAACATTATTAAAATGTGTTATTATTTTACTATATGAACAAAAATTTCATCCTTCTCCCCTTGTTCTATATAGCTTTGAATACAATTTCTTATCTGTGCTCTTATGCCTGTGCTCTAGAGTGAATCTTGAATTTCCTATTTTCTGCTTAATTTATGTCTGTTAGTCTCTTGTTCTAGTTTTTCACTCCTTCCAAGCTGCAGGAAGCCTGACAGTGAATTATTTAGTGTTTATTTGGCTGAATCTCAAACAAGTCTTAGAGTTTCAGGCAGCAGACAAGTATTAAAGTGCCAAGCATAGATGTATAGCAATTGATGAGCAAATAGTAAGATTATAAAAATATACAATTTAAAAAGCAAGATACTATTTGAACTTAAAATGATTTGTCCTTAGTCTGCCTAAAGCATGCATTGGCATTTTCCATGTCATTTATCTAATGTTTATTTGCAACTTGGCAGAATCTTCATTATTGAAATGTAGGGTATTTTTACAATTATTAGATGTAGAGTTTTATGAAAACATATTACTTTGATTTTAGATTTTTATCTAGCTTGTTTGGTACACAGTATTAATTTGTATAAGATAAGTAACATTTAAAAATATCAAAGCTAAAATATGTTTATATGCTATAATTAATTGAGTTTTTTCAACTCACTTATATTTCCATAATTGGTTTACCAGGATATTACACCTTCATACTTCACACAATCTTCTAAGACTAAATGAAATGGAGATTATATTTCATCTCTTCCTCTTATTTCAACATCCTCTACAAGCCTATTTCCCAGCCTGTGGAATAAGCAAGATAAGATGACAGTTCCCTCTGGAGTGTATCAAAACATGCCATAGCAATAAAAACTATGATAGCAGATATTAAAGTTTCTGACCCCAATTGTGGATTCTCAGCTTTTTAGAGAGCCACTGGAGAATGGCCTTGAGCCTGGCCTCACTATCTCTCTTTCTCTAGTCAGTGTACATGGCATTTCACAAACACTATGAAACTAAGAAATCTTTTTTTCAGAATTGAGCTCTAGGGATGATTTAAATCTTTTAACCCAATGGCAAATTCCTCCAACCTGTAGGGTTAATCAACCATTCAGTCAATCAACTTTTGAAGACCTGAAGGAAAATGTTACAGAAGTCTACCTGAGACACACGGGGCATCACATTAAAGGGATAAAAATGTGTTGTTACTTAAAAGATGTTACAACTGAATCATGGAAATAAATGATACATGTAATTGGAATAGATATGACCAAATTAAAAATAAACTGACTGTTGACATAGCCCTTTATTTTCTACTGTGTTTCAATGAGAACTCATGGACACAGGAAGGGGAACATCACACTCCGGGGACTGTTGTGGGTTGGGGGTAGGGGGGAGGAACAGCATTAGGAGATATACCTAATGCTAAATGACGAGTTAATGGGTGCAGCAAACCAACACAGCACATGGATACATATGTAACAAACCTGCACATTGTGCACATGTACCCTAAAACCTAAAGTATAATAATAATAAAAAAAGACACTATATGTTAGACATAAAGATGAATTAGGCAAAGAGACCTCCCTCACAGATCCTTGCACTAGAAATAAGAAAGGGTTAATGCATACATAGAGTAGAATAGAATATAGTAAATGATAAGTGCTGTTAAGAAAGATATGAATCAACATCAATAGAAGATCACAAGAGAAAGTGATTCTTTTCATGAAGTAAAATAAAGAAAGACTTCCTAGAGAGAGTAGGATTTGAACAAGTCTTGAAGAACAGATATAATTTAGTTATGGAAACTGGATTTAAAAAAAAAAGACCATCCACAAAGAGAAAAAAATGTGGCATGAATAAATTTAAAAAATGTGACTTGTATGCTAAAGAATTTTATATTAATTCTGTAGAATATAATTTTCAAAACTATTTTCGGGAACATCAATATCTGTTGAGATGTAAACGGATATTCCATTAGAAATAAAGATTCTTTAGAAGAATAAAATTTGTGAAAGAATGAGTATCCTATAAATCAAGAGATCCATAGGGTTAGTACTCATGAAGTAGAGACTTACTACAATTATGAATATTACTACTTCGACTACTACCAACACCACCATTGCTACTTCTAAATAGAAACTAAAGCCATTGGAATGTAAGGATGAGACACTATGGGCTTATGAGTGAGCAAGTAGCCTGATTGGTGCTCTCCCTTGTAAATGTAATCAGCTATGTTTTGAATGAGAACAGAAGAGACAGGGTGACTTTGCTACAAACAGAAGCCAGATCATGTCACTTTTCTAATTATTACTTTGTACTGGTTTCTTGTCTCACTTACAGAAAAAGCCATAATTCTCATTCTGGTCTTTTAAGGCCTTCTGTCTAGTCTCTACCATCTCTCCCTCATTATCACCTGTCTCTCTCTCTAAAATACTGCTTTAACCACACTACTGTATTACTACCAAACTTTAGTATAACTACGCAATCCATTATAACTTTTTTATAACTTTCAATCCCCTTAACCTGTTAAATTCTTATTTATCAAACTTATCACCCTCTCATATCCAAATATTTTTCCCTCTGTCACTAATAGTCAAATGACTCCTCTATTATGAGACTGCCAGAACAAATTAATTTATGTATTTCCAGTGCCTATAACAGTGCCAGGCATTTAATAGTTACTCAAGTAGGTACAGAAAGAACTCAATGAAGTGAAAATTAAAGGTGTGGAATCATTTAAAAGTGTTTTGCTATAGCAAGTGTAAAAGGAAATAGGACTTTAACTTAGGTGAGAATAGAGAAGACATTAAAGAGTAATATTTAAACAAAATCATTATTTTAGGCATGCATTATAATGGAAAGGGGTGGGCTGTGAAGGCAGATGGTCTCTTTTCAAATCCTAGACACCCAGCATAGTTGTGTGGCCTTATGCACAATACTTTATCTCCCTAAACCTCAATTTTCTCCCCTGTAGAACAGAGGAAATGCTCCCTTTTTAGATTGCTACAGTTTATAGATAAAGTACAAGGTATGGCCTAGGTGCAAGTAGGAATCATTACGATGTAATTGACTGGAAAATATTTTTATTGGGGTTGGATGTTTTATTCGTGTTGTCTTTACAGTAGATTTTAAGTGTAAAAAATGCACAAAGTTCATGACTTTTATATTTTCCATAGTTCTTAGTATGTCCCAATATTATTATTACTAACGACACTGAAAACAAAATAATAATTAAGCTCCCCCGTTTCTTGAATATACATGACCTCATAGTAATATTAACTATGCAATATACTGAATATGTTTTATATATGAGAAAGCAAGCTCATAGTATTAACCTAACTTGTACATAGGAACACCTCATATAAATGAAAATCCTCGATTAAAATTGAAATCTTTTCGGAATTCAGATGTTATCTCATGCTCTTTTCATACACCTACGATAGCTCTTTAATTGATAGATTTGTTTTTGCTAATTGAGGGTTATCGTTGTCTCTCTTTTAAGTTTTCAAAAGTTCAGCTTCCCTTTGCTTATCATATTTTAAAAACATACTGAAATTGGCAATTCAAGTTATCTCTTTCTTCACAGACTTCCAGTGACTTCTTAACTACATGCTAATCCAAAAATAAATGTTAGATTGTGACCTTTAAACGTTTACTCCAAATTGTCATTTCTACCTATTATTTACCATCTAGGTTTATGACCCCTTGAGCATAGCTCCACAAATACATGTGCAATGCAGAAATTGTGGTTCCAAAAGTGTGGTGCAGTCTTAAATAAATGAGTATAGATTAATTTGGATTTTTTTTTCAAATTCCCACCTCATTAGCTTAACAGGCTTTTATAAGCAGGGAACTCCAAGCATAAGAATTTTTAAAAGCTCAAAATAAGAATGAAATTTTTTAAATAGAATTTCTTAAGGCTCCTTCAGTGATTTGAATATATTCCTCACTTTACACCTCATGTTTGGAGGTGTAAAAAAGTAAAGTTTTTCAAAATATTCTACTCTGTATTCTCAGTGCCTAGCTTAATGCCTATGGGGCAGCAGCATGATTATAAATCCTGTCCTTTCATACTTGGTAAGAAAAAAAGACATGGAGAAAGAGAATCAACAAAGCACTCATCTCTGAGAGTTAAAAGCTAAAAAATGAGATACAGTCTAGAAAATATATTGTGTATGTATTTTCAAAAAGAAGTGGCAATTGTTTACTAGATAGATGTTGGAAAGAGACAGCATGAGTGAAATGAGTATAAGATTGAGATGGCTATTTCATAGAGGACAGAAAATAAATTAATGTGACTGGAAAGTAATAACACGTATAGATGTGATTAATTTAAATACTTATGTTGGTAATAGGTATAACTTTTCTGCTATTCTTTTTCCTAGTTGGAACATAGCATTATGGGATTTGAGGCTCAATGAGTCTCCATTTTAAGTATTTTTAAGCTTATGGATTTTAAATAAATTTACTATACAATGTATTAATTCCTATCACAATGAAAGGTATAGCCATCTACTAACTACCCCGTTGCACAAATGTGCTCTGATCTTACTGGCCTTTAAATCTTTTTTACATGTTTTGTTAGTCTGGATGGCCCTCACTTGCCTGGACGCTTACTACAAAATGTAGTAAAGGCCTCACATCTTTAGTAAACTTCCCCTGACCTTTACTAACCTTGTGTTAAAAATATATCCCTTATGCACTCATAGCATCATATTATTTATTCCCACCACCCCAATCATACTTTTCAATCACAGTCACATCACAATTGCCAGTTTACTTACTTGTCTTAGTCATTTTTCTTCAAGATAACCTACTTAAGGCAAAGACGTTATTTATTATTAAGTTCTAATCACTTATTGTACTGCTGGATAAATATTAATTTCAATTGCAGATGACAGTTTTGAGGAGAATTCAGTATCCACAGTTGAAAAAGCAAACTTTTTGCTATAAGTTAAAGGCAACAGGAATCTTGCAAACGGCAAATAGGAGGAAATTAGCCCCACTAAGTTCAACAGAAATGTGAGATAGTCAATTAACACCTTCTCTCTGATGTTGCCATCTGCTCTGAAAAAGAAGTATGAAATATATATAGATGGTGTCGGCACACAAGGGAATCTCCTGGTCTGTGGATTGCAAAAACCATGGGAGAAGCATAGTATCTGGGCTGGATAGCACAGTCCCTCACGATTTCTTTTGGCTGGGGGAGGGAGGTCCCTGGCATGGTACTGATACCAAAACAGGTATGTAGACCAATGGAAGAGAACAGAGGCCTCAAAAATAACACCACACATCTACTACAACCATCTGATCTTCGACAAAGCTGATGAAAACAAGCAATAGGGAAAAGATGCCATATTTAATCAATGGTGCTGGAAAAACAGGTTAGCCATGTGCAGAAAACAGAAACTGGACCCCTTCCTCATACCTTATACAGAATTAACTCAAGACGGATTAAAGACTTAAACATAAAACCTAAAACCATAAAAACCATAGAAGAAAACCTAGGCAATAGCATTCAGGACATAGACATGGGCAAAGACTTCATGACAAAAACACCAAAAGCAATTGCAACAAAGAACAAAATTGACAAATGGGATTTAACTAAACTAAAGAGCTTCTGCTCAGCAAAAGAACCTATCATCAGAATGAACAGGCAACCTACAGAATGGGAGAAAAGTTTTGCAATCTATCCATCTGACAGATGTCTAATATCCAGAATCTATAAGGAACTTAAACAAATTTACAAGAAAAAAACAACCCCATCAAAAAGTGGGCAAAGGATATGAACAGACGCTTCTCAAAAGAAGACATTTACGTGGCCAACAAACATGAAATAATGCTCATGATCACTGGTCATTAGAGAAATGCAAATCAAAACCACAATTTGAAATCATCTCATGCCAGTTAAAATGGAGATCATTAAAAAGTCTGGAAACAACAGATGCTGGCGAGGATGTGAAGAAATAGAAACACTTTTACACTGTTGGTGGGAGTATAAATTCATTCAACCATTGTGGAAGACAGTGTGGCAATTCCTCCAGGATCTAGAACCAGAAATACCATTTGACCCAGCAATCCCATTACTGGGGATATACCCCAAAGATTATAAATCATTCTACTATAAAGACACATGCACATGTATGTTTACTGCAGCACTATTTACAATAGCAAAAACTTGGAACCAACCCAAATGCCCATCAATGATAGGGTGGATAAATAAAATTGGCATATATACACCATGGAGTACTACACAGCCATAAAAAAGAATGAGTTCATGTCCTTTGCAGGGACATGGATGAAGGTGGAAACCATCATCTTCAGCCAACTAACACAGGAACAGAAAACCAAACACTGCATGTTCTCATAAGTGGTAGTTAAACAACGAGAACACATGGACACAGGGAGGGGAAATCACACACTGGGGCCTGTCGTGGGGTGGGGAGCAAGGGGAGGGAGAGTATTAGGACAAATAATGCATGCAGGGCTTAAAACCTAGATGACGGGTTAATGGGTACAGCAAACCACCATGGCACATGTATACCTATGTAACAAACCTGCACATTCAGTACATGTATCCCAGAACTTAAAGTAAAAAAAAACAAAAAAAAAACAAAAAAAACCTATTTTTTTAGTTATATAAGAAATAAAATGCTCAAACAACAATAATGTTGTAATTTGAATTTTTGATTTATACCTAAGTTTATTTAACACTTTTCAAGTATGTATATATGCTTCTTTGCTTATAACATAAAGTATATATTTGTTTTAATTTATTCAATGTTTACTGGGAAAATATTATATGGATTGATTCTGAGAGCATTTGCCTTCAGGTGAATGATTCTTCTATATTACAAAATGAGCCAGACCTTCTTTGTTAAAAACTCTATGAAAATAAGATATGCAGATTGAGATATGTACAAGGTATTGTTGTCATTAACTTAGTGTCTATTTCTTAATGTTTTCTCTCTGATCAGCTTTAGTTCCCTCTTCAATGGAATTGTCATAACATGTTACAACATGTGGATGTTGAATTAACTTTGTCTCATAATGGCATTTAATTTGATATCTATAAGTTAAATAAGCTTTTATTTATCTTATCAGGTTTATCGAAAACAAAAAGCTATAATAAAGAGCCTCCCTGCTGCCAAGCTCACCTTCAAGGAAATATTGTGGATTATTACTGCCTTGGTTAAAGTCAATTACAGGAGCAGCAGTGTTATATGCAAGAAAGTGCCAAGCTCTAATAAAGGCAGTTTCTAAGTATGATAATTATAAAATTACATGAAAACATTTATTGGGTTCACAGCAAATCCTTTATGAAATTGAAGATGCTGGAGCTGAAATACAGCCAGATTTGGTAACAGCATGCAAACAACCTTCAGAGTCAAAAAATCATTCAAAAATGTCTAATCCCATAACTGTATCAAAGCTGGCAGGTGCTCACTACACAGAACGTTAATTTGGGAGATTTAGTGGTGATTTTAAAGATAACCTTCTGTGACCAGTATGCTAAGAACAGAATGTCTCCAGATAAAAGTACCCAATATTTTATAATCAATAACGAAGATGAAGATACAAACTTGAACAAGAGAGTATTTTTAACCCCAGGGTGATTATACAGTTTCATTACGTGTTTGTGTTTACATGGATGGAGTGGAATCTGGGCAAGAATATGAAAATAAGACCAGAATTGCTTCCATTCTTATACAATAAAAATTGCAATAATCAGAACGATGGACCATAATCTGAAAGTGTTTGATGTATAACAGCAGGAGCATGGTCTTGCAGAATACTTACGATCACCTAGATAAGGACTTTGAAGGGCAATATTGGTGAAATCCTTTGCTCTTGCTTCCCAAGTTTCCCAGCAGTGCAATGACCTGCGTTCTCTCTTAACAAACTTTGCAGTGCTATGCAAGCCAACTTAACAATTTTTTGTAAAGTCTCCAGCACTTACCTGTGTCTTCTAGTGAGTTCTGAATCACTATATTAATAAACTAAAATTCAACAAGGGAATGGCTTTAGAGAAAAGCAGAAAATGTACTGGATCAGAATAAATGACCAAAATGTGATGCATACATTTGATCTCACTAAGAAATGTCAAAAGTGACATTCATCTGATTTAAACTTATAAGAGTTTGTGGATCAAAGGGGTAAATGATTTTCTAAAAAACTGTATTATCCCTTAATGTTTATCCTTGGTTATATGAGCTTGAAAACACCAGATTAAAAATGTCACATAAGAAACCTGCAAAAGAAAGACCTCGGGAAACAATATCTCATTAATTAGTGATCCAAGGGAAAAGAAGCTAAGAGTTTAGAAACTGTCTCTTGATGCTTTTTCTAAATGTGGACAACATACTCTTCCATCAGGATGACTTTAGAAAGAGCATGATAAGAAAATCACACAAATTGACAGGAAAGTTATATCCGTGTCTTTAGTACTTCCTAATCTTCTAGTGCTTCCTTGAAGTAGACAAAGATAGGTAAGTGCATGCAAAAAGTTTGCATTTTATTTCATCAGGCTAACTTGGATTCACTCCTGTGATATACCATCAACTATATGTAAGGTCTTCTTTCTACCTAAGCTTCACTCTCTTCCTTTAGAGCCTACAAAGCTTCTCAGTTTCTTCAACTAAGTCTTTACAAAAATTTTCAATTCAATTGTCTACTTATTTGAACCCAGCTAGCAAACCCTAAGCTAGAGCAATTCAACTGACTGATGTCTTTGTGCTTATACCTAGGGCAGTTGAATCTGACTGGAGAAAAATCACAAAACCCTCAGAAAATTGCCTCCACAAAGTAATGTTCTCTGACCACAATGGGGCCATTTACACTGCTCATCAATTCTTCTCAGTTCTGATAAGATTTTTCTCCATTTTCCATAATACCTAATCAAACCATTTCTTATCTCTACCATCCTACTCTATTACCTTCCCACTCATTTTTAGCGGAAAATCTTGTCTCCTACCTCACAGAAATAATAAAGTACTCAGATAAGAACTCCTTTAAATTCCTGACATCCCATCTACAAAAGTGACAGTGTATTATAACTAATTTCTTTCTCTCATTATGATAACAAATATATCATCCTGATTGAAGCTAACTCCTCTACCAGTTCTCTGAATCCTATAAATGCTACTTCAGGAATTTCATTTCAATTCTTAGACCTTATTTTATTTTTTCTAGTCTTTCTCTCTTTTTCTACTTGCATTTTTGAAAAATCCTCATGCCTCTCCCATCTGTTCTTAAACTTCAAGCCTCTCCAGTTTTATCTCTATCTCTATTCCCTAATATTGCTGAGCTTCTTGGAAAAAAAAAAAAAAACATACATCCAAAATCCCTGCATCTGCTTCCTCTTTTTCCATTTTCTGTTTAGATCATTGCATTACAAATTCTATTCCTTATTTATCCACTGTGCGAGCTCTTAGCCAAACTTTTACTGATTTTTTTTATTTTTGCTATGTCAAAAGAATATTTCTATTCTTCAGGGAGTATTTGATGTTGTAAGCTATAACCTCCTTCTTGAAATAAAAATTCCCTTAACTTCCTCAATGTTAGGCTTTTTTGACTCTTCTCTTTTGTCTCTCTTTGGATGCTTCTTCTCAGCCTCCTTACAAATTTACATTGGTGAACTGATCCATTCATAGGACATTATAATCTTTGTGCTGATGACTCCATTGACTGATTTTGCAGAGCTTGTCACTAACTCACGTCACTTGACTCAACACATTGTAGCATGGCATTCTGTATATTAAGCTTTGAAAAGACGACTGCAAAATATCTATATGCACTTCCAATCAGAAATCTTCAGTTTTTTATCTCCCACAAATCAAATTAATAGGCAAGCCTTGAAATCCTAAGGTTTCTCTGGGTAAGAATAATAAGATATTTTGTAGTGTCTATCCTGCCTTTGTGAGCTTCCAGCAATAAGCAAAGATTAAATTTTAAAAGCAGATGCTTAAAACAAAAAGAAATGACTTTATGATCTTTTATTAGGGAAGAGACTAAAAAGATGAGTTTCAGACTAAGAATATGTATTTAAAACGCTGGTAACTGATAAAATATTAGTATCCAGAATTTATAAATAATTTTTTGAATAAATAAGCAAGGTATGTACAATAGGCAAAATCTATAAACAGATATTTCAAAGGAAAGAAAAACTGCAGAAGCAAAAAGCATGCAGTGTACCATAAAAATAAGTACAATTAAAATCCCAGTGCAGATTAATATCCAGTACATTTCAAAAGTTAAGATGTCTGACAAAACCGAATGTTGGAAAGGATGCTAAGCAATGTCATATTTCCATTAACCAATTCTAATACTAGACATCTTCTCTGAGGAACATTCACTCATGAATACCAAGAGCTGTTCATAAGTAAGTTTGAAGTGATACTGTAGATCATAACAAGGGAATAAAAAAAACCCAAATGCTCATCAATATTAGAAAAGATAAATAAATTACAATGTATTCCTGCAAAAATATTATGCTACCATTAAATAAAATACAGCTATGTGTATCAATATAGATGAATGTTGAAAATCATATTACTCAAAAACAAATTTATATAAGCTCAAAGGTAGGAAAAAAACAAATAAAATATATCTTTTATGTATTTGTGTGTGTGTATACTAGAAAAAAATAAAAATAATGTTTATATTGCTAAATTTAGCATACTAATTGCTTCTAGGTCTGAGTAACAAAGCAAAATTGGATTAGTTAGGACTACACAGTAGGCTTTAAATATACTTATAATGTTGTGTTTCTTAACCTGAGTGGTAGGTGTTTTCATTTTGTTATAATTCTTTAAATTATATATGCCTGTTATTTACATATTTTTAATTTACAAAGTTCATTAGTGAAGAGAGCTATCTTATTAACCAGAAGAGAGTATAACATCTATTTTGAAAGATGGATGTCTCTTGAGCTAGGCATAATTATCCCTCAACAATGCCCATGTCTTAATTCCCAAAATCCGTGGATATGTCACAAAGCAAAGTAAATTTTCAGATGTGACTAAGTTACAGATCCTGAGAGCAGGAGATTCTCCTGGATCATTGAGGGTGCCCTCAATAAAATCACAAGAGCCCTTAAAGGTGGTAGAGGTAAGCAGAAGGGAGTGTCAGAGGAAGCTATGACTATAAAAAAAAGCACAGAGAGTTACAAGTCTGTTGGCTTTGAAAATGGAGGAAGGCGACAGGAGCCAGGGCGTGTAGGCAGCCTTTAGAAGCTGGAAAAGGCAAGGAAGCAGATTCCCGCTTAGGCATCCTAAAAAGGAACACAATCCAGGCAACACCTTGATTTGAGTCCAGTCAGATTCATTTTGAACTGCTAACACCCAGAGATCTAAGATGCTAAAGTGTTGTAGTTTTAAGCCACTAAGTTTGTGGTGATTTGTTAGAGCAGCAATAAGAAACATATTTCAGAACATTCAGCGTACTTATTTTATTGTAGGCCTCCTTCATGTCTAAATGACATTTGGGAACAGCTGAAAAGACAAAAAGAACAAATTAAACAAATGCTGCTCCTGCCACCACCATCATGACTACTACCATTTGGTTTGCGGTTAGTATGTGTAAGGAATTTTGCATAAATTGACTACATATATCATGTATTAGCTTGGTGCAAAAGTAATTGCGGTTTTTGACATTACATTTAAGGACCAAAACTACAATTTATTTTGCACCAACCTAATATTTAAATGTAATCATAAACCCATACAGCCAGAATCATTATTCCCTTTTGATAAATAAGAGAAATAAGGCCCTATTGAGTTAAGAAAATTACCAGCTGTTAAAACTCACACTTCTGATAACCACACTATGATTACCATATTTCATGTGATTAATATTATTAAAAAATAAACAAAATTTTGTGAAATCATAAGATAAAATCATGCGTGTGATTGACAACTCATTTATATAAAATTAATACATTATTATGCATACATGATGTTATGATTAATATAGCTACAATATAATTGCATACATCAATATATAATTTTATTGAAGGATTCCTATATGATGTGTCAACATTTGCAAAAGTATCAATCAGGTGAAAATTCCTCCAAATGTCAGCATGAATCCTAAGAAAAATTAACAATGCTACAGTACTAGCCCTCAAACTCCATTGTGATAGAAACAAATGTTTATTAATAGTTCTTAGTCAACCTATCTCATGCATGTATTGAATTGTAATGAATATTGGTTTACTCATTTGCTCTAAATTTAACTGGAACACTACTAAGAGGGGATTAATCTAGGTAATACATATGTTTCTCATTTTTCCATAAGACTCAATCATGATGACATTTTTACTTTGTTCCCCATAGAAGTCAAATTCTACTGAAGTGATGGAGTGTGAACAAGAGTGACTAAGATAGAGAAAGAAACAGAGAGAGACGGAGAGAGAGAGAGAGAGAGAGAGAGAGAGAGAGATGTCACGAACAAGGGTGAGTTTGGATTATTGAGGGGGGAAAACATGGCAACACTGAAGGAAAAAAAGTTGCTGGCAGTTATTTCTCTATTGTAGCAGTTTTTTTTAGGTTTTATGAAAGTGTCAAATCAAGCACCAAGGAAAATGGTTTACAAATGCAGAACTCTAAAAAAAAAAGATAAAAAAGAGATCAAAGACAGCATAAAAATGTTATGTTTAAAAAGATGGATTGAGATCAACTTTTATTTGGAGTCAATTCAAAGGCCACTTTCAACCTTACACAGAAACATGAATTGATTTTAATGGTATCTATGAAAAAAAACTTTGCCTCAAACACTCTAACGAAAAGATTCCAATGAAGTCGTTATGCCTATAATGTTGTTATCATCACTCTGTGCCTCAAAGCTGGACCTGTATATTAAAAGATGGAAAATATTTGAAGACAGAAAAGTCAGACTAGGACTCAGAACTCTGGTGCAAAAATTCTGTATCATCAAGCCCTAACTTTCAGCCAGTCAGCTGTCAGCTTACAAAGCATACATTTGTGTCATGTTTCTATAGATCACATGTTTTAGAGACAAAACTTATAAGTTCACCTGAAAGATACAGATGTAGAGTTTGATAATAAATATGGAAAATAAATGTTTACTTATATTTGTTTTAAAGACAGCGACAAATAGTTATAAACTTTTACAAAACAGAATTGATCCAGATCCAATCTGTATCTGCAGCCTTATAAAAATTTATATTCACCTTTATTCACTGATTCTAAATTTGTTTTTCCTTGTGTATACTTGACCAAATGCTTGTGAATTTCAAGCTGTTCAGATCAAATAAACATTGAAAAGTAAATAAAGGCATTTCTAGGACTAAAAAGGTGATATGATGGATTTGCACGCCAGCAGAGAATCCATGAAGAAAATGCATTCTCATCAGAAAAAACCCTCTCGCCACTCCACTCTCCGTGAGAAACTTACATTCCAAAATTGAAGGCTGCAACCTTCCTTTTCTTGATTTTATAGTATGTATAATAGAAGTTAGCCTAGCTATTCATGGTCCTGGATATTAATATACTGAAATACCTGTAAGTATAGTACATGACATTTGGATGTGGCCACTTTGACACAGACACAATTGATTTTGGGATCCTTTTGTTCAGACCTTGAAATATTAAGTTTTTACTTTTTTAAAATTGTCATGTCATATACCTAAGAAATATCCTCACTCCACTCCTGAGCTACAAATTCACCACATCCTTGACTCCAGCAGCACTGGGATCAAAGGTGTGGAGAGAATCTTTTGGATATAGTGTGGAGAAATGCTGGCCAAGGCTTAGAGAGGGAAGCAAGGGGAAAGAAATAGGACACGATT
Organism: Symphalangus syndactylus; assembly: GCF_028878055.3. Classification (NCBI taxonomy): domain Eukaryota; kingdom Metazoa; phylum Chordata; class Mammalia; order Primates; family Hylobatidae; genus Symphalangus; species Symphalangus syndactylus. The sequence goes on from NC_072437.2 coordinate 66,514,209, forward strand.
TGGAGATATTATGAAGTTCAAAGATGTGTAATGCACATGTGATGTAATTCATAAGAACAGCTTCTTGAAAATTTTTAAATTATTTAGCAAACAATTTTGTTACAGCTGCATCAGAACAGCTGTATCTGTTAGAGATGATCAGAAAACAGATGGTACTCTCAAAAGGTTATTAAAGAAAGTTAAAGGAAGAGGCTTTTCCACATACGTAGGCAGGGTTAAGAGAAGTGACATGGGATGCTGAAACATTCAGGATGTAGCAGCCATGCAAATCTGTTACCACTCCAGCTCTAAACCCAGAGAATGCAGCTATTGCTGAGCTCTGAACCCATTCAGTAATTAAAAGCGAAGGAAACTGATTTGAAGCTTTAAATAGAGGATGACTTTTAGGAGGAAAGAAGTAGTGGGAAACACTGGGGACTGGATCTGAGATAGAAAATAAAAATATCTAGCACAGCTCATCCCTCTTGTTTCTCACTGTTCTTCCTGTCCATCAGTTATCAAATTAGGTGATGTCAATGTAATTACAGTCCTACCCAAAGCCTACACTGAAGCACTAGCAAACATCATTATTCTTATATGATAAAAAGGGAAAAACACAGACAGGCAGGATAAAGGGAAATAGAAACACTTAATAGAAAACATAGATTATCCTTTAGCAGGAACATGTTGGTGCTCTCTTAGTCTTGTTTTTGTTTGTTTGCTTATTTGTTTGTTGTTAGATTTGCAGTATCAGATAATGCCAGGCTCATGATGGGCAGTTTGGATCTCATAGTCCCTTAATGCTCATGGTCAAGCATTCGGTTTTTGTTAGGGCCCAATAGGAAGCATGGAGATGTTTTTCAAACATAGAATAGTTATCTCCTGAAAAAGACATGCCTTATTCCAAAGCCCTAGGGGTCCACACTATGATTACCATATTGAGATTTGTCAGAGGTTCCCAGAGTATCCATATCTCCCAGAAACTTCCAGTACCATAAAACTCAATAACAAGCCAGTTTGCCTGCAGCTTGGACTTGCTAGAAAAAGGTCTTATACAGATACTTTGTATGCTCTCTCAACAACAATATAAAAAGTGTATTCTCTTGGCAACTGCAACAGCTTCCATATTCAAGGAACTATATTATTTTCATCAGAAAGAGTGTTCCGATTTTTTAAAGGAGATTTTCTTGAGCAAGCCCCAAAGATGGCTTTTTTCTTCAATTCCACCCCTATTCCTCTCTACCCCAACCCTCACTTGCCCTTTTCTTATTATTTTCCCAGCTCCTTCCCACAAGGAAGCACTTAGCTCATTTTTGCGCAAAACGTAGGCAAGCTGAGGTCACCAATATCACTCCTGAAATAGAAGTCTGCTCACTCATTCAAGATAATTACTTCTTTTGCTCTCCTTTTTCAAAGAGGGATGATACATCAAATGAGGCTGAAAGCACTACTTCTCCAGGAAGTGACTTTATTTTAGTATTTTATTTTATATTGTGAAGTTCTATACCACAGAATCTTCATAAAATACTTTGAGAAACTCTTTGTAGAGTGACAGTTTTAGCGGAGGTTCAATTCACATTAGATTTTCCTATATTAATTAGAGTAATGTGATTGGCAGGGCTAGGATAATACAATGTGTATTTTATGTACTGCAGCTTGGACAAAAATGGTTGGATATGCAATAAGGAGAAGTAGGGGTTATGTTTTGAAAGTTTACTTTACCAATTTGAATATTTATCTTATTGTAGGACTCCTGGGAGATTCCAAGTTTAACTCAACATATGGTCTGTAAATTTAAAATTAAATTTATTTGTATAAATTTGACACAATAGGAGTTAAGCTGAAACAAAGGAAATAAGCATATGGCAGATTTACCACTAATTGAAAGCCTAATGCTATGAGAGATAAGAAGAAGGGTTTGGTAGTTTTAGTTTTATATTCATGACTATATATCTATCTGGGCATATTGCTTATGTTTATTGTTGGTTGTTATTCTAAAACATAGGTGAAAAATTTTTGTTACTACAATGCATTCACAAAAGTAACTTCCATCTTAACATTTTAAATTGATTTGTAATACATATATTTTTCATATATAATTATATGTATAAATGTATTTATTCACATACATACACATACATAGTACTGCCAACAGATATGTCCTTTTTTCCCTGATAATTTAACATCACACTTCTGTCTGGTAGGAATCTCTACTCTCAGGGAAGCTATACGTCTTCTGTTTTTCTGGGGCAGGTGTCCATAACTCATTCTTTTCTGCCAGTGACTTCTCTACACTAAGTTGCATGACATCACTCAAACCAATGAAATGTCAAGGAAGAATGATGGGGCTTTAAAAAAAATTCCATTAGAAACACAAATACCTGTGAGCAGAAAGCATTATTTTTTTTCTCCTTCTTTCCTTAAACATGAACATGATGCTTGCTTGCTTATATTCATCATATGTAGATGAATGAATGTTCAATGTTTATTAGAAAATAAAGGAGGGTTTGGTCGACTCTGTTTTAGATGTTGCATTCTTCACTTGACCGGGTTATGTGTGCATCTGAAGAGGGTTTAAGCATTGGAAGCAGCTCTATTTCCACAGTGCAAGAGGAAAGAAGGCATCTCTCTTATTAAAAGTCAATCCTCCCTATAAATAGTACCCCTTTTTATGCCTTCTCAATAATTGTATACTATTGCTTACATGTTTTGTGTCCTATATTATCAACAAGACCCTCTCAAACCAATACATGATTACTTACAATCAAGCCCAACCTATTAAAATATAAAACCTATTCATTAAACAAGTATCACCCTTTTGCATCAATGCCATATTTTTCAGTGCAATAATTTATACTCTCTTTCCACCTTGCATTAGTTTTCTATTGCTGTTGTAACAAGTTACCACAATATAGTTAATGGTTTAAAACTACACAAGTTTATTACTTACAGTTCTGGTGGTCTGAATTTCAAAATGGGTTTCACTGAGCTATGACCGAGGTCTTGGCAGGATTGTACACTTTCTGAACATTCCAGGGGAGAGTCTGTTTCTCTGGCTTCTGCAACTTCTAGAGGCTGCCCACATTCCTCGTCTTCTGTTCCCTTCAGGATCTTCAAAATCAGGAACAAAGTATCTTTATTAAATCTCCTTGCTTGCTTCATTACATCTCCTTCTCTGACTCTGACCCCTATAAACCTTACTTTTATAAAAAACCATATGATTACATTGGGCCCACACACCAGGATCATCCAGGATAATCCAACTTTCTCATGATCCCCGACTTAATCACATCTTCTAAGTATTTACATTGTGTAACATAACACATTCACCGATTCCTGAGATTAGGGCTTGGACATCTTTGGTGAGAGACATTATTCAGGCCACTACATACCTCCCACCAGCTCTTTAGCCTTCTTAGTTTCTGTCACCACCATTCCACTAAAATCACCCTGAATAAATTCACTGAGGATCTAAATCTCTTAAGTCCAAAAGATAAAGTTTTTAGCTCTCATATTCTTCCCAGCATTTCTGAGAGGTGACAGCATGCTGGCAGTCCTCATAGCCCTCGCTCGCTCTCGGCGCCTCCTCTGCCTGGGCTCCCACTTTGGCGGCACTTGAGCCCTTCAGCCCGCCGCTGCACTGTGGGAGCCCCTTTCTGGGCTGGCCAAGGCTGAAGCCGGCTCCTTCAGCTTGCGGGGAGGTGTGGAGGGAGAGGCGCTGGCGGGAACCGGGCTGCCCACGGTGCTTGCGGGCCAGCGCAAGTTCTGGGTGAGTGTGAGCTCAGCTGACCCTGCACTCGGAGCAGCCGGCCGGCCCCACTGACCCCGGGCAGTGAGGGGCTTAGCACCTGGGCCAGCAGCTGCTGTGCTCAATTTCTCGCCGGGCCGTAGCTGCCTTCCTGCGGGGCAGGGCTCAGGACCTGCAGCCCGCCATGCCTGAGCCTCCCCCCACCTCCCTGGGCTCCTGTGTGGCCCAAGCCTCTCCAACAAGCGCCGCTCTCTGCTCCAGGGTGCCCAGTCCCATGGACCACCCAAGTGCTGAGGAGTGCCGGCGCACAGGGCACAACGCGCGGAACTGGCAGGCAGCTCCACCTGCAGCCCCAGTGCGGGATCCACTAGGTGAAGCCAGCTGGGCTCCTAAGTCTGGTGGGGACTTGGAGAACCTTTATGTCTAGCTAAGGGATTGTAAATACACCAATCGGCACTCTGTATCTAGCTCGAGGTTTGTAAACGCACCAATCAGCGCCCTGTCAAAACAGACCACTCAGCTCTACCAATCAGCAGGATGTGGGTGGGGCCAAATAAGAGAATAAAAGCAGGCTGCCAGAACCAGTAGTGGCAACCCGGTCGGGGTCCTCCTCCGTGGTGTGGAAGCTTTGTTCTTTCACTCTGCAATAAATCCGGCTGCTGCTCACTCTTTGGGTCCACACTGCGTTTATGAGCTGTACTACTCACTGCGAAGGGCCGCAGCTTCAGTCCTGAGCCAGTGAGACCACGAACCCTGCCAGAAAGAAGAAACTCCGAATACATCTGAACATCAGAAGGAACAGAAGAAACAAACTCCGGACACGCCGCCTTTAAGAACTTTACACTCACCACGAAGGTCCACTGCTTCATTCTTGAAGTCAGTGAGACCAAGAACCCACCAATTCCGGACACATTTCAATGGATTGATAGCTTATTTTGAAAAGAATTTTACTCTTGAAACACTTCTTTTGTAAGTTTTCTTGACAATATAGTTTCACGAGTTTACTGGTCCCACTTCCCTTAGCTTATTTGTACTTACTCATATTTAAACGAAGAACACACGTTACATATATGATTATAACTCCTGAATATGGTGAGTGCATTTTCTGCTGTTCCTCACTTTTTCTACCTGTTTGCTCTCAGAAATACAAACACAGACTTTAAGCTACATGACTTATTTGTTGTAAATTAAACATTGAGTGGAATGACTTAGGACTGTGAGCTTTCCAAACTGGGGGAAAAATACATCTTTTTTTCTGCTAGATGAAGTGAAAGAGCCAAGAGACAGATATTCTACCATCTTTTGTGCTCACCTCTTCAATTATGATTATGCCCAAGCTTCTTCCTGATTTTATTCTCTAAGACAGCAAGGTTCCACTACATCTGGACAACTTCTGCCAGCTTCATATACAATATAGTCACCATGCAAAGCCTAGTCTCCAGGATAGCTCTTCTTGCATTCTAGGATTCTGAGAGATCTGTTTCCATCCCATCATTTCCCTGGGCTTTACCTTCCAAATCAGCAATGTGTAGAATTCTACTAAGATAAGTGGTAATGGTAGAGTTGTACAAAAATTTACTCTTTTCTTTGTTCATTTCCCATGATTCCTCTGTGACCGTTGGGAGGAAAGATGTGAGCCCTCTCTCAGTGCTTTCTTTTAACCTGCTATCATTTCCATTTCTACTCTACAAATTTAGGGATATGAGGTGACACTTTTCTTCTATTTCTGTGGCAAATGGGAATGTTCTTGCTTGCTGCAGCAATTGCTTTTGATATTTCAGTGCCGATCTGGAAACAGAGAACTGGATATCTCTGTTTAAACTGCTGCTATTTTAGAAATAACATCCCCCACACATTAGGATTTTTTTTTATATATGACTTTTGCCACTTAAAGAAAATCTGCATGCAGAAGGAAATGAGGGGAGTCTCTACAATCAGAAAATATGTCATGTTTTCTTCAGTTTTTAAATGTGACTTACATGTTCTCTTATACCCTGGTGTAAGCCATGATTAAACATTTCCACTCAAATGTTTCATAAAATGGAATCCACAGGAGAAGGAAATTTTAGGTCTCACAAATAAATTTATATTTATATGGGAAGCTAAATATAAGTATGCAATTTGAAAACAAAACAAAGAGTAAAATATATACTCAAAAAGAGATTCAAGATAAATATACATATAAACACATATATTTGAAAAGAAAGTCATAGTATTTTTATAGCTACCTTAGATTTTAGAATGAGTCAAGTGAAATTATTTTTACAGAGGTGCTTATTTCCCTCATTTCTGCCTGATCTGGAAGTTACAGAAAAATATGATTTGATTACTTGTGTCTTCCATTCCTTTTCTTCAATGTATACCGTGGCTTTGAAGCTTATTACACAGAAGTATAATGGCTATCAAAGAAAAAGAAGAAATAGCACTTTTGCTATTTAAAATAAAGTCGCTTTGTGCTGGAAACTGGAATTTCCATTCTAAGAACATTTAATGCAACTATTAATAGCTCAGTATGTGAAATAATGAGTCCAAGAGTCAATAGACACTTTTCTCCTATAGCAAAGGTCACAAGCCTCCGGTTGTCCACACTGGAGCTGTTTTGGCTTTCAGGGTACATGTGCCTCATTTGAAAAGCCTTTCTGTGATTGCTGCTGTGTCTCCATCTGTTAGAGCACAGCATATTTCAAAGGTAAGGGTGGCACATTCAAATGCTGAATTTGGACAAGAATCTTAAGAAACATTATTTTATGGACAATTACAAAATGGCATTTGGTCATTTCAAGTAACATCTCAGTAGGGTTCCACTTCGAGGGCATTGTAATTTTAAACATCAGTTGAATACAATTTATTTTTTCCAAAAATACCAGGTGATTAATTAAATTATACATTCAAATGGCCATTAAACTAGGCAAGAATATTATATTTTTAAGGATAGCCAAATAGCACAAATAGATGAAAACATTAAATATCACTACTGTGCAGCATAAGATGAACTAAATAGGGTCTCCTGCCTACAATTTTGCCCCTGCCAACCCCCTGCCTCCATCACTACTATTGCCTTGCACGTTATCAAAATTAACAATTTGAGAGCTGTCTCTTTGGTTCTGCGGATACATCTCTAGTACAACTGTTAAAATATAAATGTAGCAGATAGGTGATGTATTCTCTTATTATTTATCATCCAGGGAGTTAGAAAAAGCAGCAACCTCAGAGCTACTTAGAGTTTTGGGAAGAGAGAGATATGATAAAAATGCTGAGTGTTTAGAGGACAAACACTGTTTCTATATCAATTTTACTGGAGAACTGATTGTAATTGTTATAACCCTTCAGGAGCAGGCTCACAAAATGGTGACGATTTTGAGTTCTGGAACCAAACTCAAATCTAGATACCAAGGTGTGAATCTGGGCTACAGCCATTACTAGTCATGTGCTGTTTAACTGCTTTCTGCCATGGTTTATTCTGTTGTAAATAAGGATGATGATAATACATACCTTATAGGTGAGTATTATATTAATAAGAAAAAATCAGGACAGTCATGGCCTATTTTAAGTGACAAATAAATGTTAGCAAATGTCAAAAAGGTGAATGTTTAGTATACATAGATAGCTGTGAAGCTACATATTCCTTAGACTGAAATTGCCAACAGCATAAAGCATTCTCTTAATATTCATAGTTTTATTTATTGTAAACACATCCTAGTAATATTCTCTCTAGTTAGTTTTACCTGTGTTTATAGATGAATTTGAAACTCCTATGTACATTTTTGAAAAATCAATGAATACTTACCAAGTTGTTTAAGTGTGTGCCATTTTAAGGTCTAAGTATATGAATTCCACTGACTAGTATAAATGTGGGCATCTGTTCATGTCTTCTTGTAACGTATTAAGCACTTTTAATTTAAATCTAGCAGT